>NC_044031.1:322329394-322482640 GCF_901765095.1 Microcaecilia unicolor
ATTCATTTAAAAAATGTATATACCACCTATAACCTAGGTGGTAAATAAATCCACTGTGAACTCAAAACTCTGCATTTTCCACTTTCCTGTGACACAAACTTGTAATAGACTTTTTCAGTGGATGTGTCATGCCCCCTTATGGGCTTATTCAAACCTACAAATTAATCATTGTATGTATTTGGAAGAAAGTTGACTTCTGTCTGGTCTTGGTCTCACTCCCCTAATGTTCACTTCTGGCCCTAGACCCCTTCATTTACTACCCCTCAAACTGCTCCACTTCCTTTTTGTCTATAAATTAAGCCCTGAATCTGCTGAATATCCAGATAATTAACAACTATGTCCACTGAATACTGCACTCAGGAAATTTTGTAGAGATTAACCCAAGCACTGAAAAGTTATTTCCTAAAAAATGCAGACACATCAAGGTTGTGTATCTGTAATGGAAGCCCTCATTATACAGCAAAATAAATCAGACAGAGACAATAGGTTGCTAGGATTCTCAGCACCTCAGAAACTTAGAAGGTGGAGACTTCTCATGTAGTCCAGGGGCGTAGCCATGGGTGGGCCTAGGCCCACCCAGCAGAGGTGTCCCTAAAGTAGTTTCTGGCTCCACTGGTCGCAGGCTCGCAGTGATTCCCACACGCTGCCTGCTGTTCATCCACCTCCTTGCAGCGCTAAGCACTAACCCAGATGCCTCTCCTCTGCCACAACTTCTGGTTTCTGCCCTGTCAAGATGTGGCAGAGGAGAGGCTTCCAGGTTAGTGCTTAGTGGCTGCAAAGAGATCGTTGAGCGGCAGGCAGTGTGTAGAAATCGTTATTACTGCTGCTGCAGAAGCACGAGGACAGTTGTGGGTGGGATGGGATAGGAAAGAGAAGGGAAGGGGGCGAAAGATGCTGCACAGGAGTGAGGGAAGATGGGGGAAAGATGATGCACGGGGGAGGGAACATGGGGGAAAGATGCTGCACGGGGGAGGGAACATGGGGGAAAGATGCTGCACCGGGGAGGGAACATGGGGGAAAGATGCTGCACAGGGGAGGGAACATGGGGGAAAGTCAGTACTTCATGAGTCCACTCAGTCTAATACAGAGCTAAGGAGTCAACTCCTCAAGAAAATGGATGTATATTCAATTTTTACTTTTCTCCTTAGATGTCAGCTCTGTAGGTACACTGGGCACCCAAGTACCCTCAATATTGAGTAAATTCCTTTACTTTGTTCAAGGAGGGGTAATCTATGTTGAGTTCAGTAGTCCCAATAGTTATGGAAAATTGACTCCTTATGTGTCTGTCTATACAGAATTCCTATTACAGGCAAGTATGTAACCTTTTCTTTTAAGCAAGAGTAATCAGCTGCACACTTGGAGTTGTCAATAGTTTCATTTAGCTTATGGATTTCTCAGGGCAACCTGGACAGGCTTATTGTGTAGACAGAGTTGTAAAACCTCTTGTCCAAATGTTCTGTCTTTTGAAAATATACTGTGTCTAGACCAGTGAGTCCTAACCTTTTTTTTTTTCCTCAGGACACACCTGATGGGCAATGCTGGCATATTTTTCACTTTCCTGATATAACCATCATGGAGTTTAATATAAAGACACCCTCATCCACAGAAACTCTCCCTCTCCCCAACAAGGGGTACAGACAGAGGTACATAAGCATCGCCATGCTGGGACAGGCCAAGGGTCCATCGAGCCCAGCACCCTGTCACCGACAGTGGCCAAAAGAACAAGCAATTTGTCCTGCTCACTACTACTACTTAACATTTCTAAGGCGCTACTAGGGTTACGCAGCGCTGTACAATTTAACATAGAAGGACAGTCCCTGCTCAAAGAGCTTACAATCTAAAGGACACGTGAACAATAAGTCTGATAGGGGCAGTCAAATTGGGGCAGTCTGGATTTCCTGAAAGAGTTAGGTGCCGAACGCAGCATTGAAGAGGTGGGCTTTAAGCAAAGACTTCAAGATGGGCAGGGAGGGGGCTAGGCGTAGGGGCTCGGGA
The DNA here is from genome assembly GCF_901765095.1 of Microcaecilia unicolor. NCBI lineage: Eukaryota > Metazoa > Chordata > Amphibia > Gymnophiona > Siphonopidae > Microcaecilia > Microcaecilia unicolor. Next base: position 322,331,390 of record NC_044031.1, read on the forward strand.
AGGTTGTTCCAAGCATAGGGTGAGGCGAGGCAGAATGAGCGGAGCCTGGAGTTGGCGGTGGTGGAGAAGGGTAATGAGAGGAGGGATTTGTCCTGTGAATGGCGGTTTCGGGCGGGAACGTAAGGGGAGATGAGGGTAGAGAGGTAGTGAGGGGCAGCAGACTGAGTGCATTTGTAGGTAAGGAGGAGAAGCTTGAACTGAATGCGGTATCTGATTGGAAGCCAGTGAAGTGACCTGAGGAGAGGGGTGATATGAGTATATCGGTTCTGGCGGAATATAAGACGTGCAGCAGAGTTCTGAACAGATTGAAGGGGGGATAGGTGGCTAAGTGGGAGGCCGGTGAGGAGTAAGTTGCAGTAGTCAAGGCGAGAGGTAATGAGAGCGTGGACGAGAGTTCGGGTGGTGTGTTCAGAGAGGAAAGGGTGAATTTTGCTGATGTTAAAGAGGAAGAAGCAACAGGTCTTGGCTATCTGCTGGATATGCGCAGAAAAGGAGAGGGAGGAGTCAAAAGATGACTCCGAGGTTGCGGGCAGATGAGACGGGGAGGATGAGGACGTTATCAACTGAGACAGAAAGTGAAGGAAGAGGAGAAGTGGGTTTTGGTGGAAAGACGATGAGCTCGGTCTTGGACATGTTCAGTTTCAGATGGCGGTTGGACATCCAGGCAGCAATGTCGGATAAGCAGGCTGATACCTTTGCCTGGGTCTCCGCGGTGATGTCTGGTGTGGAGAGATACGGCTGGGTGTCATCAGCATAGAGATGATACTGGAAACCATGAGATGAGATCAGGGAGCTCAGGGAAGAGGTGTATATTGAGAAGAGAAGAGGTCCAAGGACAGATCCCTGGGGAACACCAACAGATAGCGGGATGGGGGTGGAGGAGGATCCATGAGAGTGGACTCTGAAGGTGCGGTGGGAGAGATAGGAGGAGAACCAGGAGAGGACAGAGCCCAAATGAGGACAGTGTGGCAAGAAGTAAATCATGATTGACAGTGTCAAAAGCGGCGGATAGATCGAGGAGGATGAGGAAGGAGTAGTGGCCTCTGGATTTGGCAAGGAACAGGTCATTACAGACTTTAGGGAGTGCTGTTTCTGTCGAGTGTAGAGGGCGAAAACCGGATTGAAGTGGATCGACGATAGCATGAGAGGAGAGAAAATCAAGGCAGTGGCTGTGAACGGCGTTGGAGAGGAAGGGTAGGAGGGAGACGGGGCGGTAGTTGGAGGGACAGGTAGGGTCAAGTGATGGTTTTTTGAGGAGAGGTGTGACGACGGCGTGCTTGAAGGTGTCAGGGACAGTTGCAGTGGAGAGAGAGAGGTTGAGGATATGACAGATGGCGGGGGTGACAGTATGAGAGATGATGTTAAGTAGGTTGGTGGGGATGGGATCAGAAGAGCAGGTGGTGCATTTCAAGGAGGAAAGAAGGCGAGCGGTTTCCTCCTCGGTGATGTCGGGAAAGGAGGAGGAGGAGGCCTGGGTTGACTGGTTGAGGGTGAAGTTTGAAGGGTGAAGAGGAGGAGATGGCTTGGTAGTGAACTCAAGGTTGACCTTTTGCACCTTGTCGCGGAAGTAATTGGCCAGTGATTGAGGAGAGAGCGAGGGAGGGTTGGGAGCGGAGGGCACTTTAAGGAGAGAGTTAAGGGTGGCGAAGAGACAGTGGGGGTTGGAGCTGAGAGAATTGGTCAATTGGGTGTAATAATCCTGTTTGGCAAGGAATAGGGAGGAGTGGAAGGAGGATAGCATGAATTTGTAATGAAGGAAATCTGAATGGGTGCGGGATTTCCTCCAGAGGCGTTCAGCAGATCGGGCGCAGGAGCGAAGGTAACGGATGCAAGGGGTCAGCCATATCTGGGGAATAGTACGCTTAGTGGGACGGGAGGTGGATGGTGCGAGGGTGTCCACAGCAGAGGAGAGAGTGGCATTGTAAGCGGAGACAGCCTTGTCGACAGACTCGGAGGACATGATGGAGGGGAGGAGATTAGAAATACTAGAGGATAGGGTGGGAGGGTCAATAGCCTGGAGATTCCTGCAGGTAGTGGTTAAAGTTGGACGGGGCTGAGGGGGGGGGGGGGGGTGAAGAAGGGTGAAGGTGATCAGGTGATGATCGGAGAGAGGAAGAGCTGAAGCGTGGAAATTGGAGGGAGAGTCGGAAGAGGAGAGGACGAGGTCAAGACAATGGCCGTCTCGGTGAGTAGAGGTGGTGGAGCATAGCTGGAGGTTGAAGGAGGATGTTAGAGTGAGGAACTGAGAAGCGTGAGGGTTGGATTGGTCATCAACGTGTATGTTAAAGTCTCCGAGAATGAGGGACGGAGATGAGGGTTCGAGAAAAACGGAAAGCCAGGCATCAAAGTCGGTGAGGAAGGAAGAGAGGGATTTATTAGGGGGGCGGTAAATGACTGCCACTCTGAGTAGCAATGGGTAGACTAGCCGGATGGAGTGTGCTTCAAAGGATGAGAAGCAGTGAGATTGCAGTAGGAGGAGGGGTTGGAAACTACAGGAGGGCGAGAGTAGAAGCCCGATGCCTCCACTGCAGCCAGCTGGGCGGGGAGTGTGGGAGAAGAGATAACCTCCATGGCTGAGGGCGGCTACTGAGGCAGAGTCATCAGGGGAGAGCCAGGTTTCAGTTAGGGCGAGCAGTTGAAGGGAACGAGAGATGAAGAGATCGTGGGTGAAGGGCAGTTTGTTGCAGACCGAGTGGGCATTCCATAGGGCACATGAGAAGTGCCCTATGGAATATTCCCTCGTCCATTCAATAACATTCAATGGCTTTTTCCTCCAGGAAGCCGTCCAACCCTTTTTTGAAGTCCGCGGTCGGAGTTTCAAAATGGCGGCACGCCATGTTCACGAATGAAACCTCTCGACGACGACGGCAGCGAATAAGGTAAAATTATGTATCATACCTGATAATTTTCTTTCCATTAATCATAGCTGATCAATCCATAGACTGGTGGGTTGTGTCCATCTACCAGCAGGTGGAGATAGAGAGCAATCCTTTTGCCTCCCTATATGTGGTCATGTGCTGCCGGAAACTCCTCAGTATGTCGATATCCAAGCTCCATCCGCAGGACTCAGCACTTAGAGAATTACACCCACAAAGGGACACTCTGCCCAGCTCAACACCGCCGAAACGGGGGAGGGGAATTAACCCAGCTCATCCCCACACAAGTGGGGGAGGGGAATCCGTCCAGCTCATCCCCGCGGAGCGGGGGAGGGACACCACACCCGCCGATGTGGGGGGATCTGGCTTATCCTGCAACCGCGGGAGGAGCTGACTGACCCTAACACCGCCGAAGCGGGAGGGGTACAAAGCTGCCCTACTGCCGCACAAAGCGGGAGGGAGCGCCGGCAGAATTTAAGTCTCAATCCAGCCCCGTAAAACGGAGGGGAGAGGAATGCAGCAGCTCACTGTAACACAAATTCGTCTCAAATCTTGAAGAATCCATTGAAAAACTTGAACACGAAGTCCTCCTGAACAGGAACTGAAGACTAAACTTGAACCTGAAATGCAACCAGAATATAAACAATACAGATATCTGGAAGGGGCTATGGATTGATCAGCTATGATTAATGGAAAGAAAATTATCAGGTATGATACATAATTTTACCTTCCATATCATCATGCTGATCAATCCATAGACTGGTGGGATGTACCGAAGCAGTACTCACCCAGGGCGGGACATAGAAATCCCTGACCGCAACACTGAAGCTCCAAACCGGGCCTCCGCCCGAGCAGCCACAGTCAAGCGGTAATGCCTGGAGAAGGTATGGGCCGATGCCCAAGTTGCCGCCTTGCAAATCTCTTCCAAGGAGACGGACCCGGCCTCTGCCATCGAGGCCGCCTGAGCTCTAGTGGAGTGAGCCTTCAGCTGGATAGGCGGCACCTTCCCCGCGGCCACATAAGCTGCTGCAATGGCTTCCTTGACCCATCTTGCCACTGTAGGCTTAGCAGCCTGCAGACCCCTCTTACGAGGACCTGCAAACAGGACAAACAGATGATCCGACTTCCGGAAATCATTGGTCACTTCCAAGTATCTGATGATGACTCGTCTCACATCCAGATATTTGAGAGCAGAGTATTCCTCTGGGTAGTCCTCCCTACGAAAGGAAGGGAGACAGAGCTGCTGATTTACATGGAAGCGAGAAACAATCTTGGGCAGGAAGGAAGGCACTGTGCGAATAGACACTCCTGCCTCAGTGAACTGCAGAAAGGGCTCTCGACATGAGAGTGCCTGGAGCTCGGAAACTCTTCTGGCTGAAGTGATAGCCACCAAAAAGACTGCTTTCAACGTCAGGTCTTTCAGAGATGCCCTTGACAAGGGTTCAAAAGGCGGCTTCTGCAATGCTCTTAGCACCAGGTTGAGATTCCACGCAGGCACCACTGAGTGCAGAGGAGGGCGCAGGTGATTAACTCCCTTGAGAAAGCGCACCACATCTGGCTGCGAAGCCAGGGAAGCACCCTTCAGGCGGCCCCTGAAGCAAGCCAGAGCCGCTACCTGGACTTTAAGGGAATTGAGCGACAGGCCTTTCTCCAGACCTTCTTGCAGGAACGCCAACACTGAAGAAATTGGAGCAGTGAAGGGAGAAAGTGAGCCTGCTTCACACCACGCCGCAAAGGTACGCCAAACCCTGGCGTAAGCAGTAGAAGTAGAGCGCTTCCTCACTCTCAGCATAGTGGCGATGACCTTGTCTGAGAAGCCCTTCTTTCTCAGACGCTGCCGCTCAATAGCCAGGCCGTAAGACCAAAGGGGGAGGGATCCTCCATCACCACGGGACCCTGATGCAACAGGCCCTGCTCCACTGGCAGCTGCAGAGGATCGTCCACTGAGAGCCTGATCAAGTCCGCATACCAGGGACGTCTGGGCCAGTCCGGACCCACCAGGATTATCCGGCCCGGATGCTTTGCCACCCGGTCTAGCACCCTGCCCAACATGGGCCAGGGCGGGAACACATAGAGAAGCTCCTGTGTCGGCCACTGTTGGAGAAGAGCATCTACTCCCAGGGATCGAGGGTCCCGTCCTCTGCTGAAAAAGCGCGGCACTTGGCAACTGGCCGATGACGCCATCAGATCTAGGCTCGGCTGGCCCCAGCGCTTCGTGATGTCCAAGAACGCCTGAGCAGATAGCTGCCACTCTCCGGGATCCAAGGTATGGCGACTGAGAAAGTCCGCCTTGACATTCATGACTCCGGCAATGTGGGCCGCTGACAGCTGTTCCAGGTTTGCTTCCGCCCACTGGCATAGATTAATGGCCTCCTTGGCTAGAGGGGCGCTCTTGGTACCTCCCTGGCGGTTGACATAGGCCACAGCCGTGGCATTGTCCGACAGGACCCGTACTGGCTTCAACGCCAGTACCGGGATGAACTCCAAAAGCGCCAACCGAATGGCTCTGAGTTCCAGGAGGTTGATAGACCACTTTGCCTCTGCAGGAGACCAGAGCCCCTGCGCTTTCCTTCCCAAGCAGTGGGCTCCCCAGCCCGACAAAGAGGCGTCCGTCGTGACGACAATCCACTCCGCGGTCACCAGAGGCATTCCTGCAGACAACTTGTCTGTCTGCAGCCACCAGCTCAGCGCCTTGCGCACTGCTGGGTCCAAGGGAAGGCGCACAGCATAATCCTCCGACACCGGAGTCCAGCGCTGCAGCAGAGAGTGTTGTAGTGGTCTCATATGAGCCCTGGCCCAGGGCACTACTTCCATCGTGGCCGTAATAGAGCCCAACAGCTGCACATAGTCCCAAGCCCGAAGAGGAGAGGCTACTAGGAACTGGTCCACCTGAGCCTGAAGTTTGACAATCCGATTGTCTGGCAGGAACACTCTGCCCACTTGGGTGTCGAATCGAACTCCCAGATACTCCAGAGACTGAGTCGGGCGCAGCTGGCTCTTCTCCCAGTTGATGATCCACCCCAGGGAGCTCAAAAGAGCAATCACCCGGTCCACAGCTTTGCCGCACTCTGCATAAGAGGGGGCTCAGATCAACCAGTCGTCCAGATAAGGATGGACTTGTACTCCTTCCTTTCGCAGGAAGGCCACAATGACCACCATTACTTTGGAGAAGGTCCGCGGAGCAGTAGCCAACCCGAAAGGGAGGGTTCTGAACTGGAAGTGTCGGCCCAGGACTGCAAAACGCAGAAAGCGTTGATGAGGAGGCCAGATGGGAATATGCAGGTACGCTTCATTGATGTCCAAGGAAGCCAAGAACTCCCCTGCCTTCACTGCCGCTATAACAGAGCGGAGGGTCTCCATGCGAAAGTGCCGCACTTTCAAGGCCCGATTGACCCCTTTGAGGTCGAGGATAGGCCGGACAGAACCTCCTTTCTTTGGTACCACAAAGTAAATGGAGTAACGTCCCTTGCCAATCTGATTTTCTGGCACCGGAACGACCGCACCCAGGCGTATCAGGTTGTCCAAGGTCTGCTGCACTGCCACAGCTTTGACCGGAGACTTGCAGGGAGAGAGTACAAACCCGTCTCTTAAGGGTCGGCAGAACTCTAGCTTGTAGCCGTCTCTGATGACTTCCAGAACCCAAGCGTCTGAAGTTACCCTGGTCCACTCGTCCAGAAACGAGGACAGGCGTCCTCCAATCTGCAGTGGGCCATGGACCAGGGCCCTGTCATTGGGTACGAGACCCTGGGGGAGGACCGGAGGGCGCACCTCCGGGACGGCGGTCTCTGCGAAAGGAATGCTGCTTGGGGGAGAAGTTCCTTTTGATGGAAGAGGGGGCAGAGGAGCCCGACTTACCCGGGCGGTACCGACGGGCTTCCTGAAACCGTCCTCTGGAGTTACCAGGGCGAGCACCACTGGCCCGAGCCCTGACCTCTGGTAACCTCTTGCCCTTAGACGTGCCGAGATCGGTCACAATTTTGTCCAGCTCGACCCCAAAGAGCAGCTTGCCTTTAAAAGGCAACTTAGCCAGGCGGGACTTAGATGCGTGGTCAGCAGACCAATGCTTCAGCCAAAGCCACCGCCGCGCAGAGACTGTCTGAGCCATACCTTTAGCCGAGGCTCTCAAGACATCATACAGTAAGTTTGCCAAATAAGCCAGGCCCGATTCCAGGGCCGGCCAGTCAGCCCTCAAGGAAGGATCCGAGGGGGAAGCCTGCTGCACAATCGTCAGGCACGCCCTGGCCACATAGGAGCCACAAACTGAGGCCTGCAAACTTAAAGCAGCCGCCTCGAAGGACGACCTTAAGGCCGCCTCCAATCTTCTGTCTTGGGCGTCCTTTAGGGCCGTGCCACCTTCCACCGGCAACGCCGTTTTCTTAGTCACCGCAGTGATTAAAGAATCCACGGTAGGCCAAAGAAAGGTCTCCCGTTCACTTTCAGGCAAAGGATAGAGGCAGGACATAGCCCTAGCCACTTTGAGGCTCGCTTCCAGGACATCCCATTGAGCCGAAATCAAGGTGCGCATGGCATCATGCACGTGGAAGGTTCTAGGCGGGCACTTCGTCCCCAGCATAATGGCGGAGCCAACAGGGGCTGAGGGAGAGACGTCCTCTGGAGAGGAAATCTTCAAAATGCTCATGGCCTGCATTAACAGGTTGGGCAAGTCCTCTGAGCGAAAGATCCGCGCTGCAGAGGGGTCATCCGCTCCATCCGAGCGGGAATCCGTCTCCTCCAAGGAATCCCCAAAGGACCGTTGGGAGAACTCAGATACGCTGCCCTCATCTACATCAGAGGAGACAGAGTCCTCTAAGGCCTGGAAATCCACCCGAGGGCATTTACTTCCGGGGGCCTCAATCACTTTATCGGACAAGGGAGCAGGGGCAGCGTTTTGCATAAGGAAGGCCTGATGCAGCAGCAAAATAAACTCGGGGGAGAAACCCCCCAGACTGTGCACTTCAGCAGCCTGGGCCACAGCCCTAGACGTACCCTCAACCGGCGCTCGCAAGAGCGGGGGAGAAACATGCTGCGCATCCAAGATGGCGTCCGGCGCGACACTCCGCGAAGGAGCCGCGCGGGAAGAACGGCGCTTAACTTTAGCCGCTTTTCTGCCGTCGCCCAAATGAAGGGCGGCCATGGCATTAACGTCTCCCACCTCAAGGGCGGCCCAAGAAGCCGCCGTCCGAGCAGCGTGGCCGGCCAAGATGGCGGAGGCGAGCAGCAGGGGATGGGCGTTTATGGCGGGAAAAACCGCCGCACCGGAGGAAGAACCGGGACACTGACCGGCCTCCAAACTGACACCCAACAAGGGCGAATCAGACTTTAAAACCCCCGCATCCCCGCTAGATGCGCACACGCGGTCTGGGGAGCGATTCTTTGCGCCCTCTCTCTCCGACGCCATCAGCCACGTGGAGATCAATCGGGGAACCCCCTGCCCGCTACAAAAAGGTAAAATTACCTGCTTTCCGCTCCGAGCTGTAACAACCTGGTGTCCCAGTGAGTAGCTGCAATAAACGTTTAAATAAACGTCGAAATAAACGCCCTTAAGGACGTCCAAAATTTTTTTTTTTTTTTTTTTTTTAAACGGAGCCAGCGGGAGGGGGGAGAAAAGGAGGGACCTGGCACCACCAGGTTTGCACTTGCTCAAGAAGAGCCCTCAACCCCAGGCACTCAACAGAACCTAAAAATTAGGCTTGGAGGCCTAGCAAGAGCTGCTGCTGTGTGTGACCACCACCTGCTGAGATAGAGAACATACTGAGGAGTTTCTGGCAGCACATGACCACATATAGGGAGGCAAAAGGATTGCTCTCTATCTCCACCTGCTGATAGATGGACACAACCCACCAGTCTATGGATTGATCAGCATGATGATACGGAAACAAGATATACCTTAACATTATGCCGCATACAAAGCGTAAAGGAGCGGTAAAGACCGGGACCTCATCGGTCAGGACCTCTTCTCCTTCGCAGCCATCAATCGAGAGGTTCACCGTGCGAATGCCAGAAATATTAGCCGGTAGCTGTCCTGCTGTCTCATTGTCGGGAGAACTACGAGAACTGGGACTTGATGTTACTCTCTCGCCCCGGCAACCCCACGTACCGTCTCCATCCGAAGGTCTTCTCTCTCCTGTTGGGACGCCCGAACCGGAAGTGCTCGAGGTAGTATCCCAAGTTAGAGGTCAGGATGGGAGTCGAATCGAAGGAGGTTTGAAACCGTTGGGTCTTCAAACCCATAGAGTTTCTTTGGTAAAACCTGAGACTGTTACCCTTGAGAGCATATGGGAAGCTCTCCAACAACTAGATACGAAGATTTCTAACGCAATTGATGGTATGGCAACACTCGTGAGTACTGTGGACAATCTTTCTAAATCTATAGATACCATAAAAACTGACTCTAAAAATCAAATGGATCAATTTAAAAAAGAAGTGGAAAGATTCCAAGGAACTTCTAATGCGATTATAAAAGATAATACAGCAATTCATAGGAAACTTGAACAATTGGAAAATTATAATCGCAGATTGAATTTGCGTTTTTAAAATTTTCCACAAACTGTTGGAATTTCACCTTTAGATGCATTTAAAAGATACTTAACAGAGGTTTTGAAATATTCCCCAGAACTTATTCCTCCGATAAATAAAATCTATTATCTTCCACAAAAAAAGAAAAGTGAACCAGGAATGGATATGGAGTCACAAAAAGAAAAGAAAGGACAAAATTTGAATTTAACTGAAATCTTAGAGTCCTCTTTAAATGAGGACTCTGAAAGAACTACCTTAATCGTTTCTTTTATTAGACGATTTAGAAATGCACAGTCCCTGTTTTGTGGGGCGAAAATATGGTTGTACTCTGATGTTGCCAGACAGACCCAGGAGCGAAGAAGGGCATTTTTAGCCATAAGAAAGGAGGTCTTAGAAATAGGTGCCTCCTTTTACCTGAACTACCCTTGCAAATGTATGATAAAGTATTTGGGGCTTAAATATATCTTCTTCAATCCTGAGCATTTAAAAACATTTGTGAATTCCAAGAAATTGTTGGCAACCTAGTATCCAACTGGGGCTAACTGAATTTGATTTCTGGATTGGTGTGTAAAGCTATATGCTGGTTTAATTTTTACTTTAAAGTTTTCTTTCTCCTGGAATAATATGAAACTCCCCCTGACACTAATTGTGGTCTAAAGAAGATTGTTAAAATATGCCTTGAAAAAATGTATCTGTTAAAATATATGCTTATCTGTATTTCTTGACAAGTGTTTTCACTTGAATTGTAAATTTAAAAATTATAAATAAAAAAATTAAAAAAAAAAAAAATGAAGTCCGCTAAGTTAACCGCCTTAACCACTTTTTCCGGCAGCAAATTCCAGAGTTTAACTATGCGTTGAGTGAAGAAAAATTTCCTCCGATTCATTTTAAATTTACCACACTGCGGCTTCATCGCATGCCCCCTTGTCCTAGTATTTTTGGAAAGCGTAAACAGACGCTCCACATCGACCCATTCCATTCCACTCATTATTTTATAGACCTCTATCATATCTCCCCTCAGCCGCCTTTTCTCCAAGCTGAAGAGCCCCAGCCTCTTCAGCTTATCTTGAAAGGGAAGCCATCCCATCCGCTGTATCATCTTTGTCACCCTTCTCTGCACAAATATTTGGAGTGGCAACAGAGGAGTAAGCTGTGGTGGAGGGAGCAAAGGTGATATATCTGCACATTATGCCCACCACTACACCACACACCCCTTCCCACCCCATTTTAAATTAGCAATATACGACACCCGGGCTTTCTATGCAAAAAGAAACCTTTCCCCTTCCACCTAAGTTTAACAATTATATTAAATTTTTCTATGTGGAGTGAAATCTGAGTTCTCCGTGGGATTGGAGACAGAATCTCAATATATACCCTGAACCCCCAGTTCTGTATCATAAACTCTATATTCCCCAACAATTACAACTTGTCATACAAAAAATATTCAAATTGTGGTTATCACCCTTGCCCCAGAATCAAATAGGGCCAGACATTAGGGGGCTCTTTTTCAAAGGACTTAGACTTACAAAGTCCCATGGAGGGGCATAATCGAATGTCGCCGGCGCTATGGCTGGCTGGAACCGTATTATCGAAAAAGATGGCCGGCCATCTTTTTTTTCGATAATATGGTTTAGCCCGGCCAAATGCCTTGGAGTTCCTCGGGTTTGTTCTTCAGCGATAATGGAATAAAATGCTGGCCATCTCCAACCCGGCAAAATCCAAGGCATTTGGTCATGGGAGGAGCCAGCATTTGTAGTGCACTGGTCCCCCTGACATGCCAGGACACCAGCTGGGCACCCTAGGGGTCAGTGCGGTGGACTTCAGAAAAACCTCCCACATGCATAGCTCCCTTACTTTGAGTGCAGAGACCCCCAACCCCCCCAAACCCACTACCCACAAATGTACAACACTACCAAAGCTCTTAGGGGTGAAGGGGGCAACTACATGTGGGTACAGTGGGATTTGGAGGGCTTCCATTACCAGCACAAGTGTTACAGGTAGGGGGGGGATGGGCCTGGGTCCGCCTGCCTTAAGTGCACTGCGGTACCCACTAAAAGTGCTCCAGGGACAGGACTTGTTGCTGCTGTATAACCTTTGGCACACCAGTTGACACCTGAAGACTAATCTCTTTGAAAAAGTCCTTTATTTGAATAAGCACGTTTACTCACAGTTAACTGCAGATCAGAGGTTGTGCCCCACTGGCAAAGAGTCTCCCTGGTACTGAGATTAGCAGTAGGTCAGAGCTGGCACAATGGTGTACAATGCCCTCTTTCAGCCACATTCAAGGTAATAACGTTCTCTAACGTGGGTGACACATGAAAGGGATCTAAAACTGGCTTACAAATATGGCCACTACCTCATGGACTACCGGAAACAAAACAGGGCACACTCTGAACCCAGTTAGCAGGGGGGAAAAGCACCATGGGAGTACAGCCCAGTACCCTACACCCACCACAATGCATTGCTGATGTGACTCTGCAGGGCACCTAACAGAAAAGGTGTCACACTCACCCGAGAGCCACATCGCAACCAGGGAAGGGCTGTCGGAGGAAACAACACATTCTGCTGCCATGGAGGTGGGTACGGCATTTGAGGCTGGCAAAAAAGGTTTTTAGTTTTTTTTTCCATGATATTTTATTGGTTTTAATATAGTGTTAACAACATAGAACAGTAAAAAAAAGTTAAAATATGGTATTGCATAACAAAGAGAGTGTGCCAGGGAGATGTACAAAGATATCTACAAAAACAAAAAAAAATTACCCTTAGTAGTAATTATCATCTAATTTGTCTCAGCAGCAATTGAAGCTAAATATGAAGCAACTGGAGACCATAAAACATTTGTCTTAATTATTGAGCCTGAAAGACTAGCTGAGGCCAATTCAAGTTTATGATATAACAAAACAGATTGCCACCAAAAGTGTTCGTTTAGTAACAAAGAATTTTTCCAATTAGTAAGGATCATATGCTGTGCTACTGTAATTAGAATATCAAATAGTCGTCTAGTATGAGGAGAGAAATTGAAATCTGGAGAGCAGGATTTAAAGATTACTAATGATGGAGTTAATGGAATGTTGGTTTCAAATATTTTACAGATGAAACACCAAATTGCTTTCCAAAAGGTTTTTAGTTTTATTTGTTTAGTATGGGAGGGGGTTGGTGACCACTGGGGGAGTATGGAGAGGTCATCCCCCATTCCCTCCAGTGGTCATCTGGTCATTTGGGGCACCTTTTTGAGGCTTGGTCGTGAACATAAATGGACCAAGTAAACCCGGCGATATACTGCTTTTCGCCGTTTTTTTTTTTCCATTATCGCCGAAAGCCGGCTATCTGGTAGCCACGCCCATACCCACCCATGTCCCACCTTCGCTTCACCGCCGACACGCCTCTTTGAACTTTGGCCGGCGATGCAACGGGAAAGCGGCGATGTTGCCAAAAAAGCGGCTTTCGATTATACCGATTTGGCCGCTTTTCCGAGTTCGCCGGCCATCTCCCGATTTATGTCGGAAAATGGCCGGCGATCACTTTCGAAAATGAGCTGGATAGTAACCTACAGAACTTTGTAAGTGTAAGTGCTTTGAAAATACGCCTCTTTGCGGAATAACACAAAAAGACACTCAGAACCAATACAGAAAACTTACCACACCACAACAACCCTAACCCACCTATGAAAAGACAGCATTATAAATTATACTAGGGCCTACAGCACCAATATAATCACTAGATTGAAACTGGAACAAACTAGACTGTTAAAATATCTACACAGACACTACATGCTAGGAGAATCCTTCGCTTCAGACATGCAGAACAAGGACCCGATACAGAAGAGGGGATCACAAAAGTCATGCAGACAAAAACTGAAATGGAACCTCTCCTCCCCAAGAAAGCCAGACTCTATAAAGCGAAAGCTACATACCTGTAGAAGGTATTCTCCGAAGACAGCAGGCTGATTGTTCGCACTGATGGGGATGGGTGACGTCCGCGGCAGCCCCTCCAATCGGAGATCTTCCCTAGCAAAGATATTTGCTAGGCCTCGCGCATGCGCGACCGTCTTCCCGCCCGAACTCGCTCATGTTCGTCAGTCCAGTAAATAGCAAAGACAAAGACAAGGGAAGACACAACTCCAAAGGGGAGGCGGGCGGGTTGGTGAGAACAATCAGCCTGCTGTCCTCGGAGAATACCTTCTACAGGTATGTAGCTTTCGCTTTCTCCGAGGACAAGCAGGCTGCTTGTTCTCACTGATGGGGTATCCCTAGCCCCCAGGCTCACTCAAAACAACAAACAGGGTCAATTGGGCCTCGCAACGGCAAGGACATAACTGAGATTGACCTAAACTTATACAACTAACTGAGAGTGCAGTCTGGAACAGAACAAAAATGGGCCTAGGGGGGTGGAGTTGGATTCTAAACCCCAAAACAGATTCTGCAGCACCGACTGCCCGAATCGACTGTCCTGTCGGGTATCCTGCTGTAGGCAGTAATGCGATGTGAATGTGTGGACAGATGACCACGTCGCAGCCTTGCAAATCTCTTCGATAGTGGCTGACTTCAAGTGGGCCACTGACGCTGCATTGGCTCTAACACTATGAGCCGTGACATGACCCTCAAGAGTCAGCCCAGACTGGGCGTAAGCGAAGGAGATGCAATCTGCTAGCCAATTAGAAATGGTGCGTTTCCCGACAGCCACTCCCCTCCTGTTGGGATCAAAAGAAACAAACAATTGGGCGGACTGTCTGTGGGGCTGTGTCCGATCCAGATAGAAGGCCAATGCTCTCTTGCAGTCCAATGTGTGCAGTTGACGCTCAGCAGGGCGGGTATGCGGACGGGGGAAGAATGTTGGCAAGACAACTGACTGGTTCAGATGGAACTCCAACACCACCTTTGGCAAGAACCTAGGGTGAGTGCGGAGGACTATTCTGTTATGATGAAATTTGGTATAAGGAGCATGAGCTACTAGGGCTTGAAGCTCACTGACTCTGCGAGCTGAAGTGACTGCCACCAAGAAAATGACCTTCCAGGTCAAGTACTTCAGATGGCAGGAATCCAGTGGCTCGAAAGGGGGTTTCATCAGCTGGGTAAGAATGACATTGAGATCCCATGACAGATCCCACCACCAGATCCTATCAGGTCAAATCAACTTCATCAATATCGCCTGCATGGACCTCAAAATGCGGAGTCCCCCAAGGCTCACCCCTATCCCCGAGCCTCCTCAACCTCATGATGATTCCCCTGGCCAAATCTCTATCCAAATATGGCCTTAATCCCTTCATCTACGCGGATGACGTCACAATATTTATGCCTTTCAAATCCACTCTTACAGAAATCTTAGAGAAAATAATCACTGCCATGAACACTTTAGCATCCTAGGCCAATGCTTTCAAGATGAAACTGAATAAAGAAAAAACTCAATGCCTAATCCTTTCATCACAACATGCATCTCAGCTCCCAACCACACTGATCACCCCTGACGTTACAATCCCAATATCTGACAATTTCAAAATCCTAGGAGTAACATTAGACAAACACCTTACTTTAGAAACTCATGCAAAAACCACAACAAAGAAGATGTTCAACACGATGTGGGTACTGAAAAGAGCGAAACCATACCTTACACAGAAAACTTTCCGCAATCTAATACAATCCACAGTGCTCACCCATGCCGACTACTGCAACAGCATCTTCATTGGATGTCAAACCCAAATCATGAAAAAACTCCAAACCGCACAAAACACAGCAGCTAGACTCATTTTTGGCAAACCACGATTCGAAAGCGCAACACCGCTTCGTAAGAAACTTCACTGGCTCCCAATCAAGGAACGTATAAACTTCAAAGCCCACACAATGATGCACAAGATCCTCAATGGCGACTCTCCAAGCTACATGTCCAACCTGATCGATCTTCCAGCCAGAAACTGGACCAGAACTTCTAGAACATATCTCAATCTTCATCTTCCCAACTGCAAAGGCCTCAAATACAAAACATACTACGCATCCAACTTCTCTGTCATAGGCAGCCAACTCACACATCCGAAAAAGCACTGAACACCTACCCTTCCGAAAACTGCTGAAGACTTACCTCTTCAAACAAGCCTACCCAAATGACCCGTCCTAATTCTCAAACATAATTCCACAACACTAGTATTACCCACACTTCTACCCCTTCCCCACATCTCTTAGTATTGTCTTAATCTATGTAACTATCCAGCTTATAATCGAAAGTGATCGCCGGCCATCTTCCGACACAAATCGAGAGATGGCCGGTGATTTCTTAAAAGCGGCGAAATCGGTTTAATCAAAAGCGGCATTTTTGACAGCATCACCGCTTTCCCGTCGCTTCGCCGGTGAAAGTTCAAGGGGGCGTGTTGGTAGATTAGCGAAGGCGGGACATGGGCGTGCATGGGCGTGGCTACCAGATGGCCAGGTTTCACCAATAATGGAAAAAAAAGCGGCGTTAAGCAGTATTTCGCTGGCTTTACTTGGTCCTTTTATTTTCACGACCAAGCCTCAAAAACTGGCCTAAACTGACCAGATGACCACTGGAGGGAATGGGGGATGACCTCCCCATACTCCCCCAGTGGTCACCAATCCCCTTACAAACTAAAAAAAATAAAACGAAAAACCTTTTTTGCCAGCCTGTATGCCAGCCTCAAATGCCGTACCCACCTCCATGACAGCAGAATGTGATGTATCCTCCGACAGCCTTTCCCTGGTTGCGATGTGGCTCTCAGGTGAGTGTGACACCTTTTCTGTTAGGTGCCCTGCAGAGTCACATTAGCATTGTGGTGGGTGTAGGGTACTGGGCTCTACTCCCATGGTGCTTTTCCCCCCTGCTAACTGGGTCAGAGTGTGCCCTGTTTTGTTTCCAGTTGTAGTCCATGCGGTGGTGGCCATTTTTGTAAGCCAGTTTTAGTTCCCTTTCCTGTGTTACCCACCTTAGAGAACGTAGTTCTTACCTTGAATGGTGCTGAAAGAGGGCATTGTACACCATTGTGCCAGCTCTGACCTACTGCTAATCTTAGTACCAGGAGACTCTTTGCCAGTGGGGCACAACCTCTGATCTGCAGTTAACTGTGAGTAAACGTGGTTATTTCAAGAAAGGACTTTTTCAGAGAGATTAGTCGTCAGGTGTGAACTGGTGTGCCAAAGTTATACAGCAGCAATAAGTCCTAGAGGCTGTATGCAGGTCCCTGGAGCAATTTTAGTGGGTGCAGTACATTTGTGGGTAGTGGGTTTGGGGGGGAGGGGTTGGGGAGCTCAGCTCCCAAAGTAAGGGAGCTATGCACGTGGGAGCTTTTCTGAAGTCCACCGCAGTGACCCCTAGGGTGGCTGGTTGGTGTCCTGGCATGTCAGGGGGGCCAGTGCACTAAAATACTGGCTCCTCCCATGGCCAAATGCCTTGTATTTGGCCGGGGTTTGAGATGGCCGACATAACTTTCCATTATCGCTGAAAAACAAACCCGGCCATCTCAAACCCGGCGAACTCCACGGCATTTGGCCAGCCATCTTTTTCGATAATACGGTTCCGGCCAGCTGTGGCGCCGCCACCAACATAGATCGCCGGCGATCTATTTGGCCGGTGACGTTCGATTATGGCCCTCCATGTCATCTCTACAACACTTTGTTCCATACTCTGTATCATCCCTGCGATACTCTGTACAATACTGCGTAAACTGCAATGAACCTACTCTATGTAATTATGTCATCTCGTTCATACATTGTTCCCAAATCTGTACTACCACCGTGATACGATGTACCACACTTTGTAAGCCGCACTGAACCTGCTATCGAGCGGGAAAGAGCGGGGTATAAATCCCACAAATAAATAAATAAACAAATAAAACTGTAGGAGGTTTGATGGGGGACTTCGTCAAAAGCAAACCTCTCATGAATCGAACAACTAAAGGCTGTCCCGAGATCGGCTTACCTTCCACATGGTAATGGTATGCACTAATCGCACTAAGATGAACTCTTACAGAGTTGGTCTTGAGACCAGACTCGGACAAGTGCAGAAGGTATTCAAGCAGGGTCTGTGTAGGACAAGAGCGAGGATCTAGGGCCTTGCTGTCACACCAGACGGCAAACCTCCGCCAGAGAAAGAAGTAACTTTTCTTAGTGGAATCTTTCCTGGAAGCAAGCAAGACTCTGGAGACACCCTCCGAAAAACCCAAGGAGGCAAAATCTACGCTCTCAACATCCAGGCCGTGAGAGCCAGGGACCGGAGGTTGAGATGCAGAAGCGCTCCCTCGTTCTGAGTAATGAGGGTCGGAAAACACTCCAATCTCCACGGCTCTTCGGAAGACAATTCCAGAAGAAGAGGGAACCATATCTGACGCGACCAAAAGGGAGCAATCAAGATCATGGTGCCTCGATCTTGCTTGAGTTTCAGCAAAGTTTTCCCCACCAAAGGTATGGGAGGATAGGCATACAGGAGGCACTCCTCCCAATGCAGGAGGAAGGCATCCGACGCTAGTCTGCGTGGGTCTGAAGTCTGGAACAGAATTGAGGGACCTTGTGATTGACTTGAGTGGCGAAAAAATCCACCAAGGGGGTGCCCCACACTTGAAAGATCTCACGTACCACTCGGGAATTGAGTGACCACTCGTGAGGTTGCATGATCCTGCTCAATCTGTCGGCCAGACTGTTGTTTACGCCTGCCAGATACGTGGCTTGAAGAAACGTGACGTTCCGGCGAGCCCAGAGCCACATTCTGACGGCCTCCTGACACAGGGGGCAAGATCCGGTGCCCCCTGCTTGTTGATGTAGTACTTGGTAAACTGATTGTCTGTCTGAATGTGAATAATTTGATGGGACAGCCGATCTCTGAAGGCCTTTAGAGCGTTCCAGACCGCTCGTAACTCCAGGAGGTTGATCTGCAGATGTTCCTGGAGGGACCAACTCCCTTGGGTGTGAAGCCCATTGACATGAGCTCCCCACCCCAGGAGAGACGCATTCGTTGTCAGCACCTTTTGTGGCTGAGGAATTGTGGAAAGGATGTCCCACAGTCAAATTGGACCGAATTGTCCACAAATGGAGGGACTGAAGAAAACTCGTGGACAGGAAGATGACGTCCTCTAGGTCTCCAGTAGCTTGGTACCACTGAGACGCTAGGGTCCATTGAGCTGATCTCATGTGGAGGCGGGCCATGGGAGTCACGTGCACTGTGGAGGCCATGTGGCTGAGTAATCTCAACATCTGCCGAGCTGTGATCTGCTGAGACGCTCGTACCCAGGAAACAAGGGACAGAAGATTGTCGGCCCTCGGTTACGGAAGGTAGGCACGAGCTGTCTGAGAATCCAGCAGAGCCCCTATGAATTCGAGTTTCTGAACAGGAAGACGGTGGGACTTTGGATAATTTATCACAAACCCCAGTAGCTCCAGGAGTCAAATAGTCATCTGCATGGACTGTAGAGCTCCTGCCTCGGAGGTGTTCTTCACCAGTCAATTGTCGAGGTAAGGGAAAACATGCACTGCGTAGAGACATCGCTACCACAGCCAGGCACTTTGTGAACACCCTGGGCGCGGAGGCGAGACCAAAGGGTAGCACAGAATAGTGAAAATGCCGTGTTCCCAGACGAAATCGGAGATACTGTCTGTGAGCAGGCAGTATCGGGATGTGGGTATAAGCATCCTTTAAGTCCACAGAGCATAGCCAATCGTTTTCCTGAATCATGGGAATAAGAGTGCCCAGGGAAACCATCCTGAACTTTTCTCGGACCAGATATTTGTTCAGGGCCCTTAGGTCTAGGATGGGACGCATCCCCCCTGTTTTCTTTTCCACAAGGAAGTACCTGGAATAGAATCCCAGCCCTTCTTGCCCGGGTGGCACGGGCTCGACCGCATTGGTACTGAGAAGGGCGGAGAGTTCCTCTGCAAGTACCTGCTTGTGCTGGAAGCTGAGGGATTGAGCTCACGGTGGGCAATTTGGAGGCTTTGAAACCTAATTGAGGGAGTATCCTAGCCAGACTATTTGAAGAACCCACTGATCGGAGGTTATGAGAGGCCACCTTTGGTGAAAAAATTTTAACTTTCCCCCTACCGTCAGATCGTCCGGCACAGACACTTTGACTTCGGCTATGCTCTGCTGGAGCAAGTCAAAAGTCTGTCCCTTGCTTTTGCTGGGGAACCGCAGGGGCTTGCCGAGTCGCACGCTGCTGACGAGAGCACGCATGCTGGGGCTTGGTCTGGGCAGCTGGCTGGCGAGAGGGAGGATTGTACCTACGCCTATTAGAAGGATAGGTAACAGTCCTTCTTCCACCATAAAAACGTCTACCAGTTGAGGTAGATGCTGAAGGCGCCTCGCGGGAGAATTTGTCGAAAGCAGTGTCCCGCTGGTGGAGCTGCTCTACCACCTGTTCGACCTTTTCACCAGAAATATTATCCCCCCGGCAAGGAGAATTCGCAATCCACTGCTGGATCCTATTTTCCAGGTCGGAGGCACGCAACCATGAGAGCCTGCGCATCACCACAACTTGAGCAGCGGCCCAGGACGCGACATCAAAAGTGTCATTAACACCCCTGGCCAGGAATTTACGACACGCCTTCAGCTGCCTGACCACCTGCTGAAAAGGCTTGGCTTGCTCAGAAGGGAGCTTATCCACCAAGTCCGTCAACTGCTGCACATTGTTCCGCATATGAATGCTCGTGTAGAGCTGGTAAGACTGGATTTTGGCTACGAGCATTGAAGAATGGTAGGCCTTCCTCCCAAAAGAATCCAAGGTTTTAGAGTCTCTGCCCGGGGGCGCCGAAGCATACTCACTAGAACTCTTGACCTTCTTAAGGGCCAGATCCACAACCCCGGAGTCGTGAGGCAACTGAGTCCGAATCAACTCAGGCTCCCCATGGATCCGATACTGGGATTCAATCTTCTTGGGTATGTGGGGATTAGTTAGTGGCTTCGCCCAGTTCTCCAGCAGTGTCTTCTTGAAGACATGATGCATAGGTACTGTGGACGATTCCTTAGGCGGCGGATAGTTCAAAAGCTCAAACATTTGAGCCCTTGGCTCATCCTCCGTAACCACAGGGAAGGGAATTGCCGTAGACATTTCCCTGATAAAGGCCGCGAAAGATAGACTCTCAGGAGGAGAAAGGTAAAATTATTTATCATACCTGAAAATTTTCTTTCCCTTAATCATAGCCAATCAATCCATAGACTGGTGGGTTGTGTCCATCTACCAGCAGGTGGAGATAGAGAGCAATCTTTTGCCTCCCTATATGTGGTCATGTGCTGCCGGAAATTCCCCAGTATGTCGATATCAAAGCTCCATCCACAGGACTCAGCACTTAGAGAATTACACCCACAAAGGGACACTCTGCCCAGCTCACCACCGCCGAAGCGGGGGAGGGGAAATATTCCAGCACACCACCGCCGGGGCGGTGGGCGGGAAACCACACCCGCTGACGCGGGGGGAACTGACTTATCCTGCTACCGCAACCGCGGGAGGAGCTGGCTTACCCTAACACCGCCGCAGCGGGAGGGATACAAACCTACCCTACAGCCGCACAAAGCGGGAGGGAGCGCCGGCATAATTTAGTTATCAATCCAGCCTCCGCAGAAACGGGGGGAGAGGAAGCAGCAGCTCACTGTAACACAAAATCGTCTCAACTCGAAGAGACTTCAATTGGAAGAACTTGAACACGAAGTCCTCGTGAACAGGAAATAAAGACTGAACTTGAACCTGAAATATAACCAGAACACAAACAATACAGATATCTGGGAGGGGCTATGGATTGATCGGCTATGATTAAGGGAAAGAAAATTATCAGGTATGATACATAATTTTACCTTCCCTATCATCAAGCCGATCAATCCATAAACTGGTGGGATGTACCGAAGCAGTACTCACCCAGGGCGGGACATGGAAATCCCTGAACGCAAGACTGAAGCCCCAAACTGGGCCTCGGCCCGAGCAACCACATCCAAGCGGTAATGTCGTGAGAAGGTATGAGCCGACGACCAAGTAGCCGCTCTGCAAATCTCTTCCAAGGAGACGGATCTGGACTCCGCCATCGAAGCCGCTTGTGCTCTAGTAGAGTGTGCCTTCAGCTGAATAGGCGGAATCTTCCCTGCCGCCACATAAGCTGCCACGATCGTCTCCTTGACCCAACGTGCCAATGTAGGCTTAGATGCCTGCAGACCCTTACGAGGGCCTGCGAACAGCACGAACAGGTGATCCGACTTCCGGAAATCATTGGTCACTTCCAAGTATCTGATGATGACCCGTCTAACATCCAGGTATTTGAGCGCAGGGTACTCCTCTGGGTAATCCTCCCTACGAAAGGAGGGTAGGTAAAGCTGCTGATTCACATGGAACCGAGAAACAATCTTTGGCAGGAGGGAGAGCACTGGGCGAATCAATACTCCTGCCACAGTGAATCGCAGGAACGGCTCTCTACACGAGAGAGCCTGGAGCTCGGAAACTCTTCTGGCTGATGTGATAGCCACCAGGAAGACCGCTTTCAGTATCAGGTCCTTCAGCGATGCCCTTGGCAAGGGCTCGAAGGGCGGCTTCTGCAAGGTCCGTGGTACCAGATTGAGATTCCACGTAGGCACTATCGAGTGCAGAGGGGGGCGCAGGTGATTAACTCCTTTGAGAAAGCGTACCACATCTGGCTGTGAAGCCATTGAAGCCTCCTTCAGGCGACCCCTGAAGCAAGCTAGAGCCGCCACCTGGACTTTTAGTGAACTGAGCGACAGGCCTTTCTCCAGCCCCTCTTGCAGGAACTCCAACACTGAAGAAAGTGGAGTCATGAAGGGCGATACAGAGCATGCCTCGCACCACGACGCAAAGGTACGCCAAACCCTGGCGTAAGTGGTAGAAGTGGAGCACTTCCTCGCTCTCAGCATACTGGCAATGACCTTGTCTGAGAAGCCCTTCTTCCTCAGCCGCATCCGCTCAAGAGCCAGGCCGTAAGACCAAAGGGGGAGGGATCCTCCATCACCATGGCACCCTGATGTAAGAGGCCCCGCTCCGCTGGCAGCCACAGAGGGCCGCCCACCGAGAGTCTAAGTCCGCATACCAGGGACGTCTGGGCCAATCCGGACCCACCAGGATCACCCGGCCCGGATGCTTTGCCACCCGGCCTAGCACCCTGCCCATCATGGGCCAGGGCGGGAACACGTAAAGAAGCTCCTGTGCCAGCCACTGCTGGAGAAGAGCATCGACTCCCAGAGATCGAGGGTCCCGTCCTCTGCTGAAAAAACGCAGCACTTGGCAATTGGCCGAGGACGCCATCAGATCCACGCTCGGCCGGCCTGAGCGTTTCGTGATGACCAAGAACGCCCGAGCAGACAGTTGCCACTCTCCGGGATCAAAGGTATGGCGACTGAGAAAGTCCGCCTTGACATTCATGACTCCCGCAATGTGGGCCGCCGACAGCTGTTCCAGATTCGCTTCCGCCCACAGGCATAGCTTCATGGCCTCCTTGACTAGAGGGGCGCTCCTGGTACCTCCCTGGCGACTGACATAGGCCACAGCCGTGGCATTGTCTGACAGGACCCGTAAAGGCCTCAGCACCAGTGCTGGGAGAAACTCTAGAAGCGCCAACCGAATGGCTCGGAGTTCCAGGAGGTTGATAGACCATTTCGTCTCTGCAGGAGACCAGAGCCCCTGCGCTGTCTGTCCCAGGCAGTGGGCTCCCCAGCCCGTCAAGGAGGTGTCTGTCGTGACGACAACCCACTCCGGGGTCGTAAGAGGCATTCCTGCGGACAGCTTGCCTGGCCTCAGCCACCAGCTCAGCGCCTTTCGCACCGCTGGATCCAAAGGAAGGCGTACGGCGTAATCCTCCGAGACTGGAGTCCACCGCCGCAGAAGAGAGTGTTGTAGTGGTCTCATATGAGCCCTGGCCCAGGGCACTACCTCCATTGTGGCCGTCATGGAGCCCAACAGCTGCACATAGTCCCAAGCCCGAAGAATAGAGGAGGCTAGGAACTGGTCCACCTGGGTCCGAAGCTTGACGCTCCAGTTGTCCGGCAGGAACACTCTGCCCACTTGGGTTTCGAATCGAACTCCCAGATACTCCAGGGACTGAGTCGGGCGCAGCTGGCTTTTCTCCCAGTTGATGACCCATCCCAGGGCGCTCAGAAGAGCAATGACCCTGTCTGTAGCTCTCCCGCACTCTGCATAGGAAGGGGCTCGGATTAGCCAGTCGTCCAGATAGGGATGGACTTGCACTCCCTCCTTGTGGAGGTAGGCCGCGATGACCACCATTACTTTGGAGAAGGTCTGCGGAGCCGTAGCCAACCCGAACGGGAGGGCTCTGAACTGGAAGTGTCAGCCCAGCACTGCAAAGCGCAGAAAGCGCTGATGAGGCGGCCAGATGGGAATATGTAGGTAAGCTTCCTTGATGTCCAGGGAGGCCAGGAATTCTCCCTTTTTCACCGCAGCTATTACGGAGCGGAGGGTCTCCATCCGGAAGTGCTGAACTTTCAAGGCCCGATTGACTCCCTTGAGGTCGAGAATAGGCCGAGCAGAGCCTTCTTTCTTTGGCACCACAAAGTAAATGGAGTAGTGCCCCTTGCCAAGCTGATCTACTGGCACCGGGACCCACTGTGCCCAGGCGGATCAGGTTGTTCAAAGTCTGCTGCACGGCAGCTGCTTTGACCTGAGACTTGCAAGGAGAGTTTACAAACCCATCTCTTAGGGGTCGGCAGAACTCTAGCATGTAGCCGTCTCTGATGACTTCCAGAACCCAAGCGTCTGAAGTTACCCTGGTCCACTCGCCCAGAAACGAGGACAACCTTCCTCCTATCTACACTGGCCATGGACCAAGTCCCCCTCATTGGGTACGCGACCCTGGGGTCGGGCCGGAGGACGAACCTCCTGGACGGCGGTCCCTACGAAAGGAATGCTGCTTGGGGAAGAAGTTCCGCTTGAATGAAGCGGAGGCAGAGGAGGCCACCTTGCCCGGGCGATACCGACGGGCTTCCTGGAATCGGGCCTTAGAGGAACCAGGACGGGCACTTCCGGTTCGAGTCCGGACCTCTGGCAACCTCTTGCCCTTGGACGTGCCCAGCTCCGACACGATCTTGTCCAGCTCGTCCACAAAGAGCAGCTTGCCTTTAAAAGGCAGCTTGGCTAGGCGAGATTTAGAGGCATGGTCAGCAGACCAGTGCTTAAGCCAGAGCCACCGCCGCGCAGAGACTGTCTGAGCCATACCCTTGGCCGTGCCTCTCAAAACATCATACAGCAAGTCTGCCAAGTAGGCCAAACCCGACTCCAGGGTTGGCCATTCCGCCCTCCAGGAAGGGTCCAAGGGGGAAGCCCGCTGCAAAACAGTCAGACGCCCTAGCCACGTAGGAGCCGCAAACCGAGGCTTGCAAACTCAGAGCGGCCGCCTCAAAGGTCGACTTTAAGGACGCCTCCATTCTCCTGTCTTGGGGGTCCTTCAGGGCAGTGCCACCTTCCACCGGCAGCGCCGTTTTCTTAGTCACGGCAGTGATTAAGGAATGTACCGTGGGCCAGACAAAGGCTTCCCGTTCTCCCTCAGGTAAGGGGTACAGATGGGACATAGCCCTGGCTACTTTCAGGCTCACCTCAGGGGCATCCCATTGCACTGAAATTAAGGTCTGCATGGCTTCATGAACGTGGAAGGTTCTAGGCGGGCGCTTCGTTCCCAGCATAATGGCGGAGCCAGTAGAGGCTGAGAGAGAGCCTTCCTCCGGAGAGACAATCTTCAAAATGCTCATGGCCTGCATAAGCAGGTTGGGCAAATCCTCTGAGCGAAAAAGCCGCGCTGCAGAGGGGTCATCCGCTCCATCCGAGCGAGGATCAGGCTCTTCCATAGATTCCGCTAAGGATCTCTGGGAGAACTCAGACACGCTGCCATCATCCACATCAGAGGAGACCGAGTCCCCCGAGGGTGGAAGATCCATCTGAGGGCGCTTAATCATAGAGGCCTCATCACCCCGATCAGAGAGGTGAGCAGGGGCAGTGTTCTGCATAAGAAAAGCCTGATGCAGCAGCAAAATGAACTCAGGGGAGAAACCCCCCAGTCTGTGCATTTCTGCAGCCTGTGCCGCGGCCCCAGAGGCGCCCTCCATGTGCACTCCCAGTAGCGGGGGAGAGGCGTGTTGCGCGTCCAAAATGGTGTCCGGCGCGAAACTCCGATAAGGAGCCGCGCGGGAAGAAGGGCGTTTTAATTTCGCCGACTTCTTACTGTCGCCCGATTCAAGGGCGACCAAGCTGTTAACGTCTCCCATCTCGAGGGCGGCCCAAGAAGAAGCCGACCAAGCCGCGTGGCCGGTCACGACCGGGAGGGTGGCCAACGGGGGATGGGCGCCTAAGGCGGGAAAGGCTGCCGCGCTGGAGGAAAAACCAGTGAACTCTCCCGTCTCCGAAAGGGCGCCCAAAAAGGGTGACTCTACCTTTGAGCCCCCTGCTTCCCCGCTAGGCGCGCGAACGCGTTCCAGGGAGCGTCTTTTCGCACCCTTGCCATCCGAGGCCATAGCCACGTGGAGACCGTTTGGGGAACCCCCTGCCCGCTAGTAAAAGGTAAAAATTACCTGCTTCTTGCTCCGAGCAGCAACGACTTGTTCCAGTGAGCAGCTGCAAATGGACGTCCTTTTTGAACGTTTAAAAAAAATTTTTTTTTTTTACGAAGCCAGCGGGAGGGGGGAGAAAAGGAGGGACCTGGCACCACCAGATTTGCACTTGCTCACGATGAGCCCACAACCCCAGGTACTCAACAAAACCTAAACAATTAGGCTTGGAGACCTAGCCAGAGCTGCTGCTGTGTGACCACACACCTGCTGAGACAGAGAACATACTGGGGAATTTCCGGCAGCACATGACCACATATAGGGAGGCAAAAGATTGCTCTCTATCTCCACCTGCTGGTAGATGGACACAACCCACCAGTCTATGGATTGATCGGCTTGATGATAGGGAAGCTGTCTTTCAGGAGAGGGAGTGGGATCAGATGGAAGACCGTCAGACTCCTCATCTGAGAAATACCTGACGTCCTCCTCTGCTTCCCACGAGGCCTCACTAGTTCATGAACCTCTGTCCGAAGCCGTGCCCGCCTCGACTCCGTAGACACATGGCCACGGTGGGAACGTCGAGAAGTAGACTCTCGTATCGGCGGCGATGAAGCTCCCTCCATAAACGTCATCAGAGAGTCTGCTTGGGAGGTAGCCGACGCGGGTACCGCAAGCGGTACCGGCACCAGAGACCTCACGATAGGCAAAGGGCCAGCCGTCGCCTCACTTGACGGCACCGGCGGCGCAAGCACCCCCGGTACCAGAGGAGAAGGGCACAACAGCTCTTCCAGGATCCCTGGCCCTGAGGCTCTCGCTTAGAGCGGATGTCGAGGAAGGTTGGGAGTCCGGTGGAGGTGACGAACTGAGAATCTGCTCGGGGCGCGGAGGTGGTACCGGGCTGTCCAGGGTAGAGCGCATCGACACCTTCTGAATAGAGGGTGAGCGGTCCTCCCGGCGTCGATGCCTAGCGGGTGCCGACTCCCTCGGCGACCCAGAGCTCTCGGTACCATGTCGGAAAGGTGACCGGTGCCAATGCTTCTTTGCCTTCACACGAAGCATGTCACCGGAACCTCCCGGTACCGACGAGGACGTCGAATCCAAGCGTCTCTTCCTCAGGGCCAGGTCCGAAGAAGGTCGATCCCGGGGAGGGGGGGGGGGGGGGGGGAGCTGTACCGCAGGAGCCCTCGAGGAAGGGGGAGACCTACTCGAGGGCTCACTGCCACCAGCAGGGGAATGGACAGCCCTCACCTGCACTCCGGACGAAGAAGCACCCTCCGACGACATCAGTACCAATGATGAATGGTCTAAGGTTTGCTCTGTAGCCTACGCTTGGGGGAGTCTCATTCCAGCATGCAGCCGTTCAGATGAGAAATATGTGATGGTGGTTCCTCCTGAGGAAGATCTCGTGAAACGCGGTCCTGCACTGGGGAACCGACAAGATTAGGAGACACCCACGGTGAATTTGAGATATTGATCACCGATTTCTCAGCGTCTGCCAAATGGTTAAAAGGACATTGGTTGATTAAGAACATTCACTGTTATATTAGAGTACCAGCGGTTTCACATTGAGGACTAAATAATCAGCACTTGCGTGTCAAGTGGATGTAGCGACCAGGTGGAAAACCTGGTGCGTGTTAGTGTGGTGAACACATAGAATTAAGTTGCTGTAATAGTCCATGGGGGACATCATGTGTAAATAGTGTATTAAGACAACAAGTGAATGATAGTGAACCATGTTACTATAATCTATGGGCATACAGAGTGAGAACGGTGAATGGATGGTATGAGTGTATGTTTTTAAATGCAATAACAGTATCACTTGTATATGAATGAATAAAAGTTGTTTCATATTTATGAATACTGGAGTTTGGATGTCAAAAATTAAAATTCAATGCCAAGAAATGCAAAGTGATGCACTTAGGGAATAGAAATCCACGGGAGATGTATGTGTTAGGCGGCGAGAGTCTGATAGGTACGGACGGGGAGAGAGATCTTGGGGTGATAGTATCTGAGGATTTGAAGGCGACGAAACAGTGTGACAAGGCGGTGGCTTTATCTAGAAGGTTGTTGGGCTGTATAGAGAGAGGTGTGACCAGCAGAAGAAAGGGAGTGTTGATGCCCCTGTATAAGTCGTTGGTGAGGCCCCATCTGGAGTATTGTGTTCAGTTTTGGAGGCCGTATCTTGCTAAGGATGTAAAAAGAATCGAAGCGGTGCAAAGAAAAGCTACGAGAATGGTATGGGATTTGCGTTACAAGACGTATGAGGAGAGACTTGTTGACCTGAACATTTATACCCTGGAGGAAAGGAGAAACAGGGGTGATATGATACAGACGTTCAAATATTTGAAAGGTATTAATCCGCAAACGAACCTTTTCCGGAGATACAAAGGCGGTAGAACGAGAGGACATGAAATGAGATTGAAGGGGGGCAGACTCAAGAAAAATGTCAGGAAGTATTTTTTCACGGAGTGGTGGATGCTTGGAATGCCCTGCCGCGGGAGGTGGTGGAGATGAAAACGGTAACGGAATTCAAACATGCGTGGGATAAACATAAAGGAATCCTGTTCAGAAGAAATGGATCTCAGGAGCTTAGCCGAGATTGGATAACAGAGCCGGTAGTGGCAGGCGGGGCTGGTGGTTGGGAGGCGGGGATAGTGCTGGGCAGACTTATACGGTCTGTGCCAGAGCCGATGGTGGGAGGCGGGGATAGTGCTGGGCAGACTTGTACGGTCTGTGCCCTGAAAAAGACAGGTACAAATCAAGGTAAGGTATACACAAAAAAGTGGCACATTTCTTGGGCAGACTGGATGGACCGTGCAGGTCTTTTTCTGCCGTCATCTACTATGTTACTATGATCTCGGTACCGTAGACGCTGGAGCACCGGTTGATGACCTCAGTACCGCCGACGTCGATGCACCAGCCGATGACCTCAATACTGAGACCGTCGAAGCACCGGGCGAGGCCCCTAACAGAATGTTCCACTGGGCCAATCTGGCCGCCTGAGTTCTCTTTTTTAACAAAAAACAGAGAGTACAGGCCTGAGGACGGTGCCCAGCCCCCAGACACTGAAGGCACGAAGTGTGCCTATCAGTGAGCAAGATAGCCCGGTTGCACTTCTTGAAGCCGCTGGGAAGATTCGGTGACATGGGCGGAAAAATCACACCGGCAAAATCAAAATTCGCGATGATGGCAAAGGCACCAAAAATAAAAGGGAGAAAAACCCCTACGGGCGGCCAAGAGGGCCGCTATCGAAAGCGAAAGGAAACTTACACGGGAAAAAGAACTCAAAATAAAGGAAAAAATTCTTTTTTTTTTTTTTTTGAAGAACACGCGAAGTAGATACAAGAAGAAGACTTCCGAAACGGAAGGACGCAAGAAAAGCGCGAGGGTCTCCTCAGGCCACAGAACGACGGTAAACACAGCCGTCCCGAGCGCGGAAAAAAGAAGACTGATGAACACGAGCGAGTTCGGGCGGGAAGACGGTCGCGCATGCGCTGTCTGCGTGCGTGCGCGAGGCCTAGCAAACATCTTTGCTAGGGAAGATCTCCGATTGGAGGGGCTGCCGCAGACGTCACCCATCAGTGAGAACAAGCAGCCTGCTTGTCCTTGGAGAAATATAAATAAGTATAAAAATTAAAAGAATACTGACAAGTCCATCTCCATATTCAATTCCCAGGGGAGGTGGGGGGGTGTCACTGTCTGGAACTTGAAGTTGGATCTCTGTTCTGTCCTTAGCAGAAGTTTGTTCACATCATCACCTTTCCATGATGTATGTGGACCAGCCAGAACACAACATCAGTAGTCCTCAAAGGTATGTCCAGCTTGAATGGTGTGCTCCACAAGTGATTTCTCCTTAATTTGCCTTTTGATGGCACTTTTATGTTCCATAATCCTCACATTAAACTTCCTTTTTGATTTGCCAATATAAATCAGATTGCACAGACATATTGCAACGTATACTACTCCTACAGTCTTGCAGTTAGAGAAATGTCAGAGTTCAAATTCTTCTCCAGTGATTGCATGTTTTTTAGGTGCACAAATTATGAAATTTTGCTAATTTGAGCATGCGTTTACTGAATCTAAGTGATTTTACAATAACTGCAACTTCTTTAGTCCAAGGTATGCAGTGCACTTTTGCCAGGATAGGCATGAGGTTTTGGGAAGAAAGTTGCCAAATCAACTGGTATAAGATGGAACTCCGACATCACCTTAGGAAAGGACAGGATGCATGCGGAGAACTACCCCTGTTATGATGAAATCTAGTGTAAGATGGTTCAGCTACTAGGGTCTGAAGCTCACTAACTCTAAAAGCTGAAGTGAACGCCACCAAGAACTTCTAGGTCAGGTACTTCAAATGACAGAAGCCTTGTGGCTCAAAAGGAGCTTTCATCAGCTGGGTGAGGACAACATTGAGATCCCAAGACACCATGGGAGGTCTGAGAGGGGGGCTTGGTAAACATCAAACCATGAATGAAGCAAACAACTAGAGGCTTTACAGAGGTGAGTTTGCCCTCCACCCAGTGGTGATAAGCACTAATTGCAGAGAAATGAATCCGTACAGAGTTGGTCTTTAAACCAGACTTGCTTGCCCTCCACCCAGTGGTGATAAGCACTAATTGCAGAGAGATGAATCCATACAGAGTTGGTCTTTAAACCAGACTCGGAGAGGTGGAGGAGGTACCCAAGTAGTTTCTGTGAAGGACAAGATAGCGGATCTAGGGTCTTGCCCTCACACCAGACAGAAAACCTCCTCCACCTCTTAATGGAATCTTTCCTGGAAGCCAGTAAAATCCTGGAGACACCCTCAGGCAGTTGCAAGGAGGCAAAATTCTACGCCCTCAACATCCAGGCTGCAAGGACCAGGATCTAGAGATTAGGATGCAAAAGGAACCCCTCATTCTGCGTGAGGAGGGTCAGAAAACAGTCCAACCTCCATTGATACTCAGAGGACAACTCCAGAAGTAGAGAGAACCAGATCTGTCTCAGCCAGTGGGGTGCGATTAAGATCAAGGCTCCCTGATCTTGCTTGAGTTTCAACAAAAGTCTTCTCTATGAGAGGAATGGGAGGATATGCATACAGGAGACCCTACCCCCATGCAGGAGGAATGCATCTGATGCTAGTCTGCCATGTGATCTGAGTCTGGAACAGTACTAAGGGACTTTGTGGAGTTCTCATGGGCTATGCCTATATATTGAGAGATCACTTATGTGGTTGCAGGATCCTGCTCAGCCTGTCCACCAGACAGTTGTCTTTCCCCACCAGGTATGCAGCCCTGAGAGCCATGCTGTACTTGAGAGCCCATTGCCACATCCTGACTGCTTTTCCTGACACAAAGGGTAGGATCTGTACCCCCTTGCTTGCTGACATAGTACTTTGCAACCTGAATGGCCGCAGAGTTGCAGGTAGCCAAAACTTTTCCAGCCCGATTTGTGCCCAAAAATAGCCCAAAACATAATATTAATAAAATATAATATAAATAGTAATAATAATATATAATATATTTTCAAACTATCTTCAGTTTTGACTGCCTTTCCGTTTAATGCATAAGAAAGCTTACAGTATTACTACTGAGATCACTAGAATAAATCCTGCATTAGAACTGTGCACTGATTTACAGCATAATGTTAAAAACCAATAAACATACCATATGCAAATGTATATACAAAAAAGTGTGCAGACTCAGACAAGCATGCCAATCACCATGGAAACAGACATTCCAGTACATCAGGCATACTTCTTAGCAGCAGAATCAATATTCTGGACACACATTGCCTGCAAAATGCAAAAGATAGATTATGTGCCTACCTGGAATGCACAAATATATATAAACAATATTTGGGGAGGATCACGTGATGCTTTGAGGGAGCAAGATGTAGAATGTTATCTCTCCGAGGCCTCAATCCCAAACTCACAATCTAGACTTTTCCTATTTGATTTTGAAGCTACCCCGACAGAGGGAGAGTGGGGAGCGGATGGAAAAATTTTTGGAAGGCTCCCCGAGTGGTATGGTGGGCAAGGGTCCGAAGCACGAGAAAGGCAAGATCCCGATGGTTGGAACTAAGATGGCGGAGAAACAACAACCCGAGGGCACAGCCTTTATGAACGAACAAGATCTGCAAATTACTACCGCTATGGGGATAGCCCTGGAACCAAAGCTTGCACGACTAACAGAAAGCGAATGCTACATACCTGTAGAAGGTATTCTCCGAGGACAGCAGGCTGATTGTTCTCACTGATGGGTGATGTCCACGGCAGCCCCTCCAATCAGAAACTTCACTAGCAAAGGCCTTTGCTAGTCCTCGCGCGCCCATGCGCACCACGCATGCGCAGCCGTCTTCCCGCCCGAACCGGCTCGTGTTCGTCAGTCCCATATGTAGCAAGACAAAACAAGGGAAGACACAACTCCAAAGGGGAGGCGGGCGGGTTTGTGAGAACAATCAGCCTGCTGTCCTCGGAGAATACCTTCTACAGGTATATAGCATTTGCTTTCTCCGAGGACAAGCAGGCTGCTTGTTCTCACTGATGGGGTATCCCTAGCCCCCAGGCTCACTCAAAACAACAAACATGGTCAATTGGGCCTCGCAACGGCGAGGACATAACTGAGATTGACCTAACAACTTATCCAACTAACTGAGAGTGTAGCCTGGAACAGAATAAACATGGGCCTAGGGGGGTGGAGTTGGATTCTAAACCCCGAACAGATTCTGAAGCACTGACTGCCAGAACCGACTGTCGCGTCGGGTATCCTGCTGCAGGCAGTAATGAGATGTGAATGTGTGGACAGATGACCACATCGCAGCTTTGCAGATCTCTTCAATAGTGGCTGACTTCAAGTGGGCCACTGACGCAGCCATGGCTCTGACATTGTGAGTCGTGACATGACCCTCAAGAGCCAGCCCAGCCTGGGCGTAAGTGAAGGAAATGCAATCTGCTAGCCAATTGGATATGGTGCGTTTCCCCACAGCCACTCCCCTTCTGTTGGGATCAAAAGAAACAAACAATTGGGCGGACTGTCTGTGGGGCTGTGTCCGATCCAGATAGAAGGCCAATGCTCTTTTGCAGTCCAATGTGTGCAGCTGACGATCAGCAGGGCAGGAATGAGGACGGGGAAAGAATGTTGGCAAGACAATTGACTGGTTCAGATGGAACTCCGACACAACCTTTGGCAAGAACTTAGGGTGAGTACGGAGGACTACTCTGTTATGATGAAATTTGGTGTAAGGGGCCTGGGCTACCAGGGCCTGAAGCTCACTGACTCTACGAGCTGAAGTAACTGCCACCAAGAAAATGACCTTCCAGGTCAAGTACTTCAGATGGCAGGAGTTCAGTGGCTCAAAAGGAGGTTTCATCAGCTGGGTGAGAACGACATTGAGATCCCATGACACTGTAGGAGGTTTGACAGGGGGCTTTGACAAAAGCAAACCTCTCATGAAGCGAACAACTAAAGGCTGTCCTGAGATCGGCTTACCTTCCACACGGTAATGGTATGCACTGATTGCACTAAGGTGAACCCTTACAGAGTTGGTCTTGAGACCAGACTCAGACAAGTGCAGAAGGTATTCAAGCAGGGTCTGTGTAGGACAACAGCGAGGATCTAGGGCCTTGCTGTCACACCAGACGGCAAACCTCCTCCATGGAAAGAAATAACTCCTCTTAGTGGAATCTTTCCTGGAAGCAAACAAGATGCGGGAGACACCCTCTGTCAGACCCAAAGAGGCAAAGTCCACGCTCTCAACATCCAGGCCGTGAGAGCCAGAGACCGGAGGTTGGGATGCAGAAGCGCCCTTTCGTCCTGTGTGATGAGGGTCGGAAAACACTCCAATCTCCACGGTTCTTCGGAGGACAACTCCAGAAGAAGAGGGACCAGATCTGACGCGGCCAAAAAGGAGCAATCAGAATCATGGTGCCTCGGTCTTGCTTGAGTTTCAACAAAGTCTTCCCCACCAGAGGTATGGGAGAATAAGCATACAGCAGACCCTCCCCCCAGTACAGGAGGAAGGCATCCGATGCCAGTCTGCCGTGGGCCTGAAGCCTGGAACAGAACTGAGGGACTTTGTGGTTGGCTTGAGATGCAAAGAGATCTACCAAGGGGGTGCCCCACACCTGGAATATCTGTCACACTACACGGGAATTGAGCGACCACTCGTGAGGTTGCATAATCCTGCTCAACCTGTCGGCCAGACTGTTGTTTACGCCTGCCAGGTAAGTGGCTTGGAGCACCATGCCGTGACGGCGAGCCCAGAGCCACATGCTGACGGCTTCCTGACACAGGGGGCGAGATCCGGTGCCCCCCTGCTTGTTGATGTAATACATGGCAACCTGGTTGTCTGTCTGAATTTGGATAATTTGGTGGGACAGCCGATCTCTGAAAGCCTTCAGAGCGTTCCAGAACGCTCGCAACTCCAGAAGACTGATCTGCAGATCGCGTTCCTGGAGGGACCAGCTTCCTTGGGTGTGAAGCCCATCGACATGAGCTCCCCACCCCAGGAGAGACGCATCCGTAGTCAGCACTTTTTGTGGCTGAGGAGTTTGGAAAGGACATCCCAGAGTCAAATTGGACCAAATCGTCCACCAATACAGGGATTTGAGAAAACTCGTGGACAGGTGGATCACGTCTTCTAGATCCCCAGCAGCCTGAAACCACTGGGAAGCTAGGGTCCATTGAGCAGATCTCATGTGAAGGCGGGCCATGCGAATCACATGAACTGTGGAGGCCATGTGGCCCAGCAATCTCAACATCTGCCGAGCTGTGATCTGCTGGGACGCTCGCACCCGCGAGACGAGGGACAACAAGTTGTTGGCTCTCGTCTCTGGGAGATAGGTACGAGCCGTCCGAGAATCCAGCAGAGCTCCTATGAATTTGAGTCTCTGTACTGGGAGAAGATGGGACTTTGGATAATTTATCACAAACCCCAGTAGCTCCAGGAGGCGAATAGTCATCTGCATGGACTGTAGAGCTCCTGCCTCGGATGTGTTCTTCACCAGCCAATCGTCGAGATATGGGAACACGTGTACCCCCAGCCTGCGAAGTGCCGCAGCTACTACAGCCAAGCACTTCATGAACACTCTGGGCGCAGAGGCGAACCCAAAGGGTAGCACACAGTACTGGAAGTGACGTGTGCCCAGCTGAAATCACAGATACTGTCTGTGAGCTGGCAGTATCGGGATGTGCGTGTAGGCGTCCTTCAAGTCCAGAGAGCATAGCCAATCGTTTTCCTGAATCATGGGGAGAAGGGTGCCCAGGGAAAGCATCATGAACTTTTCCTTGACCAGATATTTGTTCAGGGCCCTTAGGTCTAGGATGGGACGCATCCCCCCTGTTTTCTTTTCCACAAGGAAGTACCTGGAATAGAATCCCAGCCCTTCTTGCCCGGATGGCACGGGCTCGACCGCATTGGCGCTGAGAAGGGCGGAGAGTTCCTCTGCAAGTACCTGCTTGTGCTGGAAGCTGTACGACTGAGCTCCCGGTGGACAATTTGGAGGTTTGGAGGCCAAATTGAGGGTGTATCCTTGCCAAACTATTTGAAGAACCCACTGATCGGAGGTTATGAGAGGCCACCTTTGGTGAAAAACTTTCAACCTCCCTCCGACCGGCAGATCGCCCGGCACTGACACGTGGATGTCGGCTATGCTCTGCTGGAGCCAGTCAAAAGCTCGTCCCTTGCTTTTGCTGGGGAGCCGAGGGGCCTTGCTGAGGCGCACGCTGCTGACGAGAGCGAGCGCGCTGGGGCTTAGCCTGGGCCGCAGGCTGTCGAGAAGGAGGATTGTACCTACGCTTACCAGAAGAGTAGGGAACAGTCTTCCTTCCCCCATAAAAACGTCTACCTGTGGAGGTAGAAGCTGAAGGCTGCCGGCGGGAGAACTTGTCGAAAGCGGTATCCCGCTGGTGGAGCTGCTCTACCACCTGTTCAACCTTCTCTCCAAAAATA
This sequence comes from Microcaecilia unicolor, assembly GCF_901765095.1. Classification (NCBI taxonomy): domain Eukaryota; kingdom Metazoa; phylum Chordata; class Amphibia; order Gymnophiona; family Siphonopidae; genus Microcaecilia; species Microcaecilia unicolor. The sequence continues at coordinate 322,367,185 of NC_044031.1, forward strand.
TTGTCCGCACGGCAAGGCGAGTCCGCAATCCGCTGCTGGATCCTATTCTCCAGGTCGGAGGCACGCAGCCATGAGAGTCTGCGCATCACCACACCTTGAGCAGCGGCCCTGGACGCAACATCAAAGGTGTCATACACCCCTCTGGCCAGGAATTTTCTGCACGCCTTCAGCTGCCTGACCACCTCCTGAAATGGCTTGGCTTGCTCAGGAGGGAGCTTGTCCACCAAGCCCGCCAACTGCCGCACATTGTTCCGCATGTGTATGCTCGTGTAGAGCTGGTAAGACTGAATTTTGGCCACGAGCATAGAGGAATGGTAGGTCTTCCTCCCAAAGGAGTCTAAGGTTCTAGAGTCTTTGCCCGGGGGCGCCGAAGCATGCTCTCTAGAACTCTTAGCCTTCTTGAGGGCCAAATCCACAACTCCAGAGTCGTGAGGCAACTGAGTACGCATCAGCTCTGGGTCCCCATGGATCCGGTACTGGGACTCGATCTTCTTGGGAATGTGGGGATTAGTTAATGGCTTGGTCCAGTTCGCCAACAATGTCTTTTTTAGGACATGATGCATGGGTACTGTGGACGCTTCCTTAGGTGGAGAAGGATAGTCCAGGAGCTCAAACATTTCAGCCCTGGGCTCGTCCTCCACAACCACCGGGAAGGGGATGGCCGTAGACATCTCCCGGACAAAGGCCGCAAAAGACAGACTCTCGGGAGGAGAAAGCTGCCTTTCAGAGGAGGGAGTGGGATCAGAAGGAAGGCCATCAGACTCCTCGTCAGAGAAATATCTGATGTCCTCCTCCTCCTCCCACGAGGCCTCACCATCGGTATCAGACAGAAGTTCACGAACCTGTGTCTGAAGCCGTGCCTGGCTCGACTCCGTGGAACCACGGCCACGGTGGGAGCGTCGAGAGGTAGACTCCCTCACCCGCGAAGCTCCCTCCGCCGACGGGGAGCCTTCCTGGGAGGCGACCGCAGTCGGTACCGCAAGCGGCACCGATGTCGGAGACCTCACCCCGGGCAAGGGGCCAGCCGGCGCCTCACTCGACGGTACCGGTGGCGCAAGCACCCCCGGTACCGGAGGGGAAGGGCGCAACAGCTCTCCCAGGATCTCTGGGAGAACGGCCCGGAGACTCTCGTGCAGGCCGGCTGTGGAGAAAGACATGGAAGCCGATGCAGGAGTCGAAGTCAGAGTCTGTTCCGGGCATGGAGGCTGTTCCGGGCTGTCCAAGGTGGAGCGCATCGACACCTCCTGAACAGAGGGTGAGCGGTCCTCCCGGTGCCAATGCCTGCTGGGTGCCGACTCCCTCGGCGACCCAGAGCTCTCGGTACCGACGCGGGAAGGAGACCAGTGTCGATGCTTCTTTGACTTTTTCAAACGAAGCATGTCACCGGAGCTTCCCGGTACCGATGAGGAGGACGTAGAATCCAGCCGTAGCTTCCTCGGGGCCGAGGCCGAAGAAGGTCGGTCTCGGGGGGGGGGGGGGGCTGTACCGCAGGAGCCCTCAGGGTAGGGGGAGACCCACCCGAAGGCTCACCGTCACCAGCAGGGGAATGGACAGCCCTCACCTGCACTCCAGACGAAGCACCACTGTCCGACATCAGCACTAGTGGAGGTCCCGGTACCACCGACGCCGACGCAGCCTTCCGATGTCTCGGCCCCGACGATGCAGAGGGTCGATTTCTCGATGCAATCGATACAGTCGCGGCCGAGGGCGGAGGTCTTGACGCTGTCGACGTCGACGCACTCGATACTCCCGGTGCCGATGCCGACGAAGAGCACAAGAAAAAAACGTTCCACTGGGCCAATCTCGCTACCCGAGTCCTTTTCTGTAAAAGGGCGCAAAGACTACAGGCCTGCGGGCGGTGCCCAGCCCCCAGACACTGAAGACACGACGCGTGCCTATCAGTGAGCGAGATTACCCGGGCGCACTGGGTGCACTTCTTGAAGCCGCTGGGAGACTTCGATGACATGGGCGGAAAAATCACGCTGGCGAAATCAAAACTCGTAATTGCGGTAAGGCACCAAAAAGAGGGGGAGAAAAAAACTCGACCCGAGGCCTCAAAGGGGCCTACCCCGAAAACAAAAGAAAACTTATCGGGGCCAAAAAACTAGAAATACGGGGAAGGGAAAAAGACCGAAAGGCCCTTTTCCGAAATCCCTTTTTTTTTTTTTTTTAAAGCGAAAAAGTCAAAAGACGCGCGAGGGTCAACTTAAGGGGCGTGAACGGCGCAAACACGACCATACCGAGCGCAGACAAAAGAAGACTGACGAACACGAGCCGGTTCGGGCAGGAAGACGGCCGCGCATGCGCGGTGCGCATGGGCGCGCGAGGACTAGCAAAGGCCTTTGCTAGTGAAGTTCCCGATTGGAGGGGCTGCCGTGGACGTCACCCATCAGTGAGAACAAGCAGCCTGCTTGTCCTCGGAGAAAAAATAGTAAATGTTGAAAAAGAGCTGGAGCAACGAGTGTCAGCGCTCGAAGATGCGGCACCGACAATGGAGATAGAAATTGAGAAGCTGCAGAAGCAGGTGAAGGGAATGGCAGAGAAAATAGATGATCTAGAAAACAGATCTCGCAGGGCGAACCTCTGTATTATTGGGCTCCCAGAAGAGGTAGGAGACAGGAACCTTATAACGATTCTCGAGAAGAACTTGCTTTGTCTGACTCGTGTGGGCCTTTGTGCTTAGAGCGGGCTCACCGCGTGGGTAAACTACTGGAGGGCCGCCGAATGCCACGTGCAGTTCTGATCAAAATCCACAATTATACTCACAAAGTGGAAATATTGAGAGGATATCGAATGAAGAGAGATAACTTACAGTACAACGGTAACAAGATTTTAATCTTCCAGGACTATTCCCAGGCACTACAGGAGCAGCGTAAGCAGTTTACTCCCCTGTGCAAACAACTGCATGAGAGAAAGATACGATTTTTGCTGCTGTACCCGGCAACCCTTAAAATCCACAATAATGGTCAGTGGCAGACCTTTACCGCTCCAGCTGCTGCAAAGACTTATGTGGACCAATTATTGGATAAGTGAAATTGTTTTTGCATAAAGAAAGGGAAGATACTATGTGAGTGAAGGGGATATGATATTGGGTTAGTTGCTGCTTGGGTTGCAGGGGATACATTGGCGGATCTTATATTGATAAGAGTTGGGAAACACATATCTGCCTAAGAGTTTGGAATATATAATGTATGAATCTGGGATGGGGTCACAAGTGTTAAACGTGATCTTGATATCTGACTCATTATGGGTTGGATAACAGAAGGGGTCAGTGAAGAAGGGGATAAAGAGCGGAGGGCAGAGGGATGGGTGGGAGAGGCGGGGTGGGAAAGGGGACGAGTAGGAGGCAACTAGGAAGAATAGTAGTAGAGTGGTCCGCGTGGGGGGGTAGATTGGGTGAGACAGTGAGAGACCTTTGGATATGGTAGGAGTATGATAACTGCAAGTCAGGAAGTAGAGATCCGGTCACCGGGGGGAGGCTGGGTGCCCCGGGAGTAGACCACGAAGTACTAAAGAAACATGCTAAGGATGCGAAGACTATAAAATATGGCTAGGCCCAAAAATAGAAGTGTTAGGATAGTGTCCTGGAATATCTGTGGGGTCACTTCACCTGTAAAAAGAACAAAAATTTTGCAGGCTTTGAAAAGACAACACGCAGACACAGCATGCCTGCAGGAGACAAGGCTATCATCAGAGGAACATAAGAAATTGCAGTGCTACTGGGTGGGGGAGGTGTATGATTCTCCCGCAAGTGGACGCCGGGGAGGTGTGGCAATTTTATTTAACAGAGCCCTGGCTTATACGGTGAAATTGCTATTTAAAGACACCGAGGGTAGATATGTGGGGTTGCAGGTAAACATGCAAGGACGAAATCTCCTGCTGGTAGCAGTATATGCTCCTGTGGGTACTAAATCTGCTTTGTTCGCACATCTCTTAAGAGAATGCCAGCGATACCCGAAATTGCAACTTGTCCTAGCGGGGGTTATGAATGTGGTGATGGACCCGGCTTTAGATCGCACAGGACAGGCCTCCCATCATTGTACGTAATTCCCAACAGAATTGGAGATGTTCACCACAGCTGTAGGGGTAGTAGACTCATAGAGACTGCTACACCCTGAAGAACATGAGTTCACACACATTTCGAGAGCGCATAAAACCCAAGCCAGATTGGATTACATATTTGTAACACAAACCATTTTTCCCTATATCTTAGAGGCCACGATGGGAACGGAGGGCATCTCGGATCACGTGATGATCTGGGTGGACCTGGAGTCAGTAAATCATGTACAGGGTGGGCAGAGCTGGCGGTTCCCCACATATTTAGCGTCTTCCACAGAATTTACTGATTACTTGCAGTCTAAGTGGCAGGTGTTTGAATCTACAAACGGCCAGCATTTACATGACCCGATGTTATTTTGGTCCACCGCTAAAGCGGTAATAAGAGGAGACATAATTTCCTATGTCAGTGGGTGAAATAGGAGAATAACAGCGAAGCTAGTGGAATTAGAAAACAAATTAAGGGAATTTAAAAAAGAGGTATACGAGATGCCCCACACAGGCAGTATATGACACCCTAATAGCGACTAGAGTAGCTCTCAATAGCTTAATACTTGATAGAACAGCCAGAATGCTCTTTTACCAGAAATACAGATTTTTCAAATTTGGTGAGCGAACAGGTGGCATGATGGCGCGCTTGGTTAAACGCATGCGGAGGTCTCACTATATATCTGTGGTCAGGGATGACAAAGGTTCTCTTTACACAGATTTATCTGAGATAGCGAGAGTTTTTCAGAATTATTATGCTAATACATATGCACAAGAAGCTCCACAGAGATCAGAGGGAGAGATGGCGGATTACCTAGACATGGCAGAAACACTAAATGCACCAGTCTCTATAAAGGAGCTTCTAAAGGCAATCAAAGCTTTGAAATTCTCCTGAGCTCCAGGCCCGGATGGGTATACCGGGGAATTTTTCAAACTATTACAGAAGCAGGTTGCAGGCCCGCTGTTAGATTACTACGCAACTATAGTGGAAGAGAAAAAGTTCCCACAGCACGCTAATGCAGCATTGATTAGTCTCATTCCTAAGATGGGAAAAGATCTTTCGCAGCCAGGGTCATATAGACCAATCTCTCTGATCAACGTCGACATTAAGATATTGTCTAGAATCTTGTCTGAGAGATTGGCGCGATTGATACCTCAGATAGTGAAAGGAGATCAAGTCGGATTTGTGCGGGGCTGACAGTCTGTCATCAATGTAAGGAAACTATTGGTTGCTATGCTGCAGGGAAGGGCCGCTGAAAGCCCGTACTTAATAGTAAGCTTAGATGCAGAACGAGCATTTGACCGGGTGGGGTGGCCTTTCCTGTTTGCGACCTTGAGATGGTTAGGGATCAATGGCTGGTTTTATGATGCGATCCAAGCAATGTATTGTGACCCTCAGGCCAGCCTACTGGTGAATGGGATAAAAACAGATCCTTTTCATATGAACTGCGGTACCAGACAGGGCTGTCCACTATCCCCCTCTATTGTTTCTCTTAGTATTAGAGCCGTTATTATTCATGATACCAGAGGATGAGGGAATAAGGGGAGTGCGGCTACCCGGAACGGCACTGAAGGTACTCACATATGCGGATGATCTTCTGGTGCTTCTGAGTGAGCCGCAAGGATCGTTAGTCAGATTACTTCAGGTAATAAAAGAGTATGGCGCTTGCTCGGGTTATAAGTTGAATCCATCAAAATCGCTAGCCCTGCCACTGAGTGAGACGATCCAAACTAATTGGACTGGACTGTTTCCCTTGACATGGGCTACAGAGCAGCTTATTTATCTGGGGGTGACTATACCAGTTGATCTTACTAAACTGTATACTAAAAAAATGTACTTCCATTACTTACAGAAACAAAAAGAATGTTGGGTCTTTGGGCAGACTGCCCCTTAACGCTGGTGGGAAGAATCTCCCTATTTAATATGTTGCTAGCACCTCGCTGGCTTTACATGTTTCAAATGTTACCCTTAGCGCTGAGGCGTAAAGAGGAAAAGGCCTTGCACAGAGCATTACAGGGTTTCCTGTGGAAGGGGAAGCGCCCCAGGCTGCCTCTTGCAGTGTTGCAGACACCCAAAGAACACGGTGGAATGGGATTGTTAAATGTTAAATACTTATCAGTAGCTTGCTTCATGAGGCACATGAGAGACTGGCTAGTAGAGACTAATGACTTTTCTGATAGAATAACAGAGGTAGCCTTAGTGCCGGACATTCATCTTAGTTGGCTGCTCCACACAATACCTGGCAAGCAAGTGAAAGAGTTGGTACGTAATCCACTATTGCTGTCTGCTAGAGCAAACTGGAGATGGCTTTGTCGGAGGCACGGGTTCTCGGAGGCGAGCACCCCATACTTACCTCTACACAGAAACCCGGATTTCCCAGCTAGTAAAAACTCTACAGTATTTAGGCGATGGGAGGCAAAAGGGATAAAATACCTGAGTCAACTCGTCACAGAAGAAGGAGTTATAAAATCCTTCTCAGATATCAAGCAGTCGTTTGGACTGTCAGATGCAGACTGGTTTGCGTATCTACAAATACATCATTACATTGCATCTTTGGATTGGACTACCTTGACGGAAGATGTGCAGGATGTTTTAAGTGATGCACTCACACTAGGTGCGACTACTACTATACCTTTGCGTTTCCACCACAGATACCTAAAGGATACGACAGAGGAACTGAACTTTAAACAGCTGACCAGTGCTTGGGCAGAGGACCTACAAAATATTTGACAGAAGAGCAATTTTGCGTATACATGCGCAATATTCAAAAACCAGCAGTCTTCCAGAGGTACTGGGAGCTGCAGTACAAGTTTGCGCTCAGACTCCATATCTCACCAAGGAGAGCCTGCAGAGCAATGTTGGGTTCGGATGGGACATGTCCGAAATGCTCACAAGAACTAGCCACACTGGAACACATGTTTTGGCATTGCCCATTTATCCAAGCCTTTTGGAATCAGGTTGTGGATACAGCAGCTAAGCTCTGGAAACGGAATATTCTCATTTCATCTAAGATGCTTTTTAACGAATACCAACTGGGGAACCAACCCCCATCAGGCTTGACTCACTTCTTACATAACTCTATGCTGATGGGGAAAAAGGTGATACTACTCTGCTGGAGAGAGGGGCATGGTCCTCTCTTGAGTGTGTGAAGAACGAACATGATAGACTTATTAAAGCTAGAACACTGTAACTTGCACAGGACCTTCTCTGCCACTATCAAGCGCCAGTTTTACACTGTATGGCACAGATTCCTGACTACACTTCACCCAGTTGCGCGAAGGAGACTTCTCTACCGGTAGAATTTAAACACTGTTGGCACCCAAGGGAGGTGAGGGTACCGTGGGATGGGTAAAGGGGAGGGGGGAGGGGACAGAGGGATATGGAGGTAAAATGCAAATTGCTGCACATGGGTATGATATTAGGACATTTACCATGGTTTAGAGCACTGTCACAGGGCATAATTCTTCATTGCTGCTTGTTAGTTAGCAAACAGTTTTATAGTTACATTGAGCTTTGATATAAGTACTATGCAAAGTCATGTTTGTTGATGTCTATTTTGATGCAATAAAAATGTTTGAACATATAAACAATATTTATACATGAACTGATATAGGCAGTGCATTTGGCTGGAGCAATTTTGTACATCATTTCACATCTATAGCACTCCCCCCTTAATCCCACATTCAGCCATGTGAGCACAGCAACAAACCAGTTCCATGCTGTTTTTATTCACTAGATTGCCAATTTACTGAAACCATTTACTAAAACCAGAAAATGTTGTAGGTAGTTCATGGTGCCCTATGAAAGAAAGTGGCATAAAGGCTAGCTATAGGAAAACAAGCTGTTTACTCCTCCTCTCATCATGACCTTGAGCTCTGGGTTTAGCCTTCATTTCTTCTGCACACTTTGCTTGTAAGATCACCAGCTAATATTATTATTATTTATTGCATTTGTATCCCACATTTTCCCACCTTTTTGCAGGCTCAATGTGGCTTACAATGTATCGTTCTTGGTGGAGAACAGATTAGAAATTATATCATAACTAGTAAAAAAGGCCCGTTTCTGGGTGAAATGAAACGGGCGCTAGCAAAGTTATCCCCCCCTTCCTCGGTCTCCTCCGAGGAGTGGAAGTAAGCCTATGTAGTTCACTGTAAGCAAGGAAGGCAATTAGGGCAATCTCTGTTTCCCCTGCGCCGTGCAGCCGTCATTGCCATACACTCAAAGTAAACCTATGTAGTCCACTGTAAGCCAGGAAGGCAATCAGGGTAATACTACTACTACTATTACTATTTAGCATTTCTATAGTGCTACAAGGTAATATCTGTTTCCCTTGCGCCGTGCAGCCGTCATTGCCATACACTCAATTCAAAGCAAACCTGTGAGGTGCTGCATCCACGTTGTCGTTCATCGTCCTCCCTTCCCTCTCGTAGTAGACAGGAGTGGTAGTAAGCCTATGTAGTCCAGTGTAAGGAAGGAAGGCAATTAGGGTAATCTCTGTTTCCCCTGTGCCGTGCAGCCATCATTCCCATATACTCAAAACAAAGGGAACGTGTGAGGTGCTGCATCCACGTTGTCGTTCTGCTGTTGGCGCAGCGGGATGGTGAGCGCGAGCAACTGTGAACATCGGTGAGGAGGGTGAGTGAGGGAGGACTCAGGGTGGGGTGATGTCCAGCGGAGTTTGGACAGGAGGGGGCCCGGGGGGGGGGGGGGGGGGGGGGGGAGGGAGAGAGCGTGCTGCTGCTGCGGGTCCAAGGGCGGGGCTGGAACTTGGAGGAGAGGAGAGGGAGGGCGGCGGCCAACAACTCAGGCTCCAAGGGGCGGCGGCGGTTCGGGAGAGGAGAGGGAGGTTGGCGGCGGTTTTTTGAAGGCGGTTGGCAGGGGGAGGAGTAGGGAAACATGCGGAGTGTGTTTCCCTACTCCTTCCCTGCCTGGGTCGCAGTTTGTTGCTGTGCGTCGGGCTGGTGACGTCATCCGAGACGCAGCCAATCAGTGGGATGATCTACTCCATCTACCAGACCACCTTCGAGAGATCCACGGTTCCAGGCAGCCTCAGAACGTTGGAGGTGAGAATTATTATATAGGATGTTACATAAAGACCATGAATGACATAATAGTATATAGAACAAGCAGATATATGAAAAATCATTACCATATGATTTAAATGAACAATATGATCTCATGTACAAGGTCTTTGTACTTCAAGCAGCTATAACAGCACAGCAAGTCAAACCTTATTTTATTACACTGGTCCTTAAGTGGGTATTGTGGCAATGGGAAGTCAAGTGACTTGTACATAGTTACATGAAACACAAATGGGAAGAATTTACACTACAATTTTCAGTCTACTACTCTTAACACTAAGCTACTCCTTCACAATCCCTGCGTTCCAAGATAAATTGGGTGCGAGAGGGTGACTGGAATCCAACAGCTGCCTTAAAATACGGAGAAATTCTATTGCACTGTTAGCTTTTAATTTTTAAAAGGGAGCTAAGATTTTTATGTATTTTTATACAAACATCACTCTGCTCCCCAACATAAGCAGAGTTGTACAATATGGCCCTATTCCAACAACATACAATCCATGGAGAAATTACATCTTACCTAATTATTTTTGAGTCCCTACAAACTAATCCCTGCTCAGTCACTCTTCTGAATTGGAGGAATAATAAAGAATTAGGGATCCTTTTACTAAGGTGCGCTGAAAAGTGGCTTGCACTGGTATAGATGAGTGTATTGGGTGCTTGCAGTTCTATTTTTCAGCGCACCTGCAAAAAAGGCCTTTTTTTTGGGTTGAAAATGGATGAGCGGCAAAATGAAAATTAGCATACGTCCATTTTTGACCTGAGACTTTACTGCCACCCATTCACTTAGCGGTAAGGTCTCATGCGTTAACCAGGTGGTAATCATCAGTGTGCTTACAATTCCGAATTGGCGCTTGTTGGGCGAATGTAGACGCCTACGCAGCTTAGTAAAGGGCCCCTTAATTTGTCCACGCTCATAAAAAGTTATCAGTAGTAGAGATGGGTTTACAAAGCAAGGAAATCAAGATTGAACTCCCATTGCTCTAACCAGTATGCCTTCATTCCAAATTTTACACGGTAAGTTAGGGTTTTAAGATGTTAATTCAAAATTTGTAGGAAACTATTTATTTTAGCATTACTTTACTGCTTATGTTTTTACTCTAACTCTCATTAAACAGGAATAGGCAACAAATGTTTTAGCAATAGCAGCAAAGATCAAAACAGAAACTGTAGCAACCCTACGAGCAGCATACATTTGTTGGTTTGTGCTTTAACAGTTAAAACCAACAGGCTGTTTTTTTTAACTGATGTGGTTGAAGTCACACATCAGCACGATTACATTAACGTATAGTTAACAGTAAAGTTACTTTCGTCATGGGCACTGTCACAGCTTCCTTGGGAAGGGGGTCATACTCAAGAACATCCAACATATGAGCTATGGGCTCATCTTCAACTGCCACATTAAAAGGGAGAGACTTGGCCATCTCCTTCAAAAAAGAGATAAGCTCTTCTGAGGGAGATTTTCTCTTTTCCTAGGGTGGAGAGGAGTTTGAAGGTACATCAAGGGATCCCTCCTCTGAGAGGGCCTCTGTCTCCATAGCAGATGCCCAAGAGCGGTCTGTATCAGACTCAGCAAAATACGCCTCATGGGAGGGCTGGCTGACTCTGTGTCTGCCTCAGGCCACTGAACTCATGTCCAGACTCTGGGAAAGACAGCCAAGGAACATGGAGCATCCTCCCTTGATGAGCTGGAGAGGAGCACTACTTCTTCTGATGCAGACACCGGCACCCAAAGGGGCACTGGTGTCGATGAATGGATGTGTCCATGGGGGACACAGACGTCCTTGATGCCTCAGTGTCACAGTGAGCCAAGATACACAAACTCCTCCTGTATCAGGGCCCAATGCTGCTCCTCAGGGGCAGATGTCAGTGTGGTAACAGCAGGATCAACCCCAGTGTGGTGACAGCCTCTTAAGATGACAGAGTCAAATCAAAGGTCTGGTCCCAGTTCTAAGGAGGCTGTTGTATCAGCACCGGTTCTACGGAGAGGGAGTGGACTTCTTGGCACCGACACTTCACGAGTAATGGTGATACCGGTGTCATGGAGCTCTTAGCACCATATTTCAAAGAGAATCTGATGTTGGTGCTTCTTCACCTCCACTGACATTGTGGTCTCTCAGTGTGGATGAGGACAACCTCGCATCCTTCCATGTCCTCAGTATAGGATCCAATGATGTTCGACCCAACAAAGTCTTACTGACGCAGGCAAAAACCTCCTCAGTGACAGCGAATCCCCATTTTCCAATGCAGCTCCACCAGCCATGGGGATTGATGCCACTGTCAATGGACCGAACTTGAGCGTCAAACAGTCTCTTGCGCTGTACCTCTCAACTCTTCAAGGTCCTTTTTTGCATTTTAGGACAGAGTTTACAATTAAAGGCCTTACGATCAGATCCAAGGCATGGCAAGCACCAGATGTGAGGATCAGTCACAGACATGACTTTACTGCATCGAGAATACTTCTTAAAACCACTAGGAGTTTTAAGGGACATTGGGGAAAAAAATAGCTGTAGTGAAATCAAACAGCTCAAAATTTTTTAAGGAATTCCAAACCAATATAGATACAGCAGAATTAGAAAAGGTTCAAGGAAGGGCAACCAAAACGATTAAGGGGATGGAACACCTCTCATATGAGGAAAGGCTTAAGAGGTAGGACTCTTCAGCTTGGAAAAGCTATGGTTGAGGGTGGATACAATAGAGATCTTCAAAATACTGAGTGATGTAGAGCAGGCAAATTTTTACTCTTTCAAAAAGTACAAAGACTAGGGGACACTCAAGGAAGTTACATGGTACTACATTTAAAATGAATAGGAAGAAATATTTTTTTCACTCAACAGTTAAGCTCTGGAACTCAATGCCAAAAGATATGGTATCATTGGTTACTGTATATGGGCTTAAAAAAGGTTTGGACAAGTTCCTGGAGGAAAAGTCCATAGTCTGCTATTGATATAGACATAGGGAAAGACACTGCTTGTCCCTGGGATCAGTAACATGAATCTTGCTACTATTTGGGATTCTGTCAGATACTTGTGACCTGAATTGGCCACTGTTGGAAGTAGGATCCTGGGCTAGATGGACTACTGGTCTGACCCAGTATGGCTTACGAGAAGCTCAGGCCTAAGCAGGCAGTGGATCTGTGCCAAAAATAAAGGAAGCTTAAAGGGTTGGTAAACTACGAAACTAAGTAAGGAGAAATCAAAAAGGAGAAAAAGGTGAGGTCTTGCATACTCACACTGCAAAGACTGCAAGAGAAGAGGACATATAGGAAAAACAGAGCTGAGGAGAGCCGAAAAACATACATCTGCTCAGCTCCAAGGAAAAAGTCAGGCTGATAGTTCCTTGCTGTTAAGGTGGGGGGCAGGGCCACTTAGGCAGGGGCAACATGGGCAGTCGCACAGGGCTCTGCGCTCCTAGGGACCCCGCATCTCTGGTACATCTGTCCTGCTGTCTTGGAACACCTCCCTGCTCCGTACCTTAATGTGCATCCACATTTCAGTAGAGATCATCAAGCAGTGGCAGCAATTTTCATATCCTGTCAGCTGCCGAGCCCAGAGCCTCCTCGCTGCTGTGTCCCATCCCCTTTTGATGTAACTTCCTGCTTCCACAAGGGTGGGACGCAGCAGCGAGGAGGCTCTGGGTTCGGCAGCTGACAGGATATGAAAATCGCTGCCACTGGATGCATATTAAGGTACGGGGTGAGGTGGGGTTCTGAGAGCTCTAAACTTCCTTTTAAACTCTGATAAATTATGGCTTATGGTGGCGGGTGGGGGTGTGTGAGCGTGGGCCCCACTGAACTGGTCTGCACAGGGCCCCGCAACAATTGCTAAGACCGGCCCTGGTGGGGGAAAGGCAGTTCAGTGTGCCAAGGGCTTCTGGAAAGATCAGAATGCTAGCTAGTGTCCGTATTAGGCTCTGTCGGATGACATCACCCAACTGTGTTAAGTGCTGTCCTACTTGTCCCTCAGTAAAAACAGTTAACTTGAGACTTTATCCCCACACTCCATACTGTTGCTTTTGAAATATAACTGTCACAAAGTGTGCTGCTCTAGGCTAGGTGTGGTAACAAAACTTCAAAAGCCAGCATAAACCATTCCCAAGTAAAAACTTTACCAATAGACTCAATTCTTAATCAAACTATTCTTTAATTTAGAATTCATTACAAACAAAGAAAATCAACTTACAGCTCAGCTACTTGAAAAGGAAAAATTATGTTCTTACCTGATAATTTTCTTTCCTTTAATCATACCAGACCAGTGCAGACTAATGGGTTATATCATCTACCAGCGGAAGGAGACAGAGAAAATAGTTCCAAGTAAACTGCTCCTTAAGGGTATCGTGCAGCCTGGAATGTTCAGTATTTCGAATAGCCAAGCAATGGTGCTCTGAAGTCTAGAAGAAAACACAGTTAATACCAAACAGGCAAACTCTTGGAGCCAATATGCAGAACCTCACTGTTCCTGCTTGGCCAAAGGCAACTGCAACCTCCCCTCACAGTAAAGTAAGCAGGAGGGAATGGTCCATACTGAGCTTGCTCAAGCACATAGAGATCTAGCCCTGAATGCCAAGTAACAGGAGTCATACAGAGCTGGCACAACAACAAGTGGCAGGAGACTGAATAGAGAAGATGAAGTAGGCAGTGTTGTAGGACATCCCAGCATATTGAAGTGTCATGGAACAGCCAGGGATACCTAAAGGAAACAGCACTCTGACAGACATTAGCCAGGGAGGGCATCTGGACTGGTCTGGTATGATTAAAGGAGAGAAAATTATCAGGTAAGAACATAATTTTTCCTTCCTTGTCATCTATACCAGACCAGTCCAGACTAATGGGATGTAGCAAAGCAGTTTCCCAAACAGAGGGGGGGGGGGGGGGGGGGGGGGGGGGGGGGGGTGAAGATGAACGCAGAAGGTTGAAAAATCAACAAAGCTATACACACAGCAAAAAAACTGATCAGCAGAAAAGGATTCGAACATCTGAACCACCAGGCTACCAAAATGGAACAGAGTTAGACACTAGAAAAGGAACTGAAGCAGTAGGACGTAACACAAGTGTCCTGAGCAAAAGAAAAATTACATACCCCTGTCCCGAGAGTAGTAAAAGAAGCAGCAAGAGACACTCATGCCAAAGAACCCCCCTTGGAAGGAAGGCAACAGTCGTATCCGAGCAACAAGGAGAATAACTGTCTCTCCTAGACCAGGATCCACTTCTCCAAACACTGGCAGGACAAAGACTAACTCCAAAACCTGCTGGTCTGCCTTGAGTGCAAGATGATCGGATGAAGCGACCCTAAAAAACTACTAGGAGTACACAACCCCAAACAGTGCACCACACTTCATAGAAGAAAGGAAGCAAGGCCCAGGAACCACCCAGACCCGCGCCTAGTGAGAGAATCAAACTCCACAGAACAAGAAGAGACTCCAGAGTTGAGAGAACCAACTAACTGGAGCGCTAGTCTCTCCAGAAACATGAAGAAAAAGGGCAGCAGCATACCAGGGTACAACCATAGAAAGAGTACTCCTCAACCAGTTCGCTCTGGACTTAGGGATGAAAGAACAGAGCCAAGAGAACAAAAGAAGACAAAAAGAGAGTCGAGAGCCACACTGTGGAGAAAAGACCCCCAAGGTGCCAAGAGGTCACAAAAGCAGCAGAGACTAATTCAAACCTCAGCATTGGAGAAGCTTCTCGCCAGCAACCAAGAGGCTACGGCAAGAAAAAGATGCCACAGGAATGGTAGCTAACATGAGACAAGACAGCCTTGTCTAGCAGTCTAAACTGCGGTATGCCACAGCTGCTGAGAAGTTAATGTATCCAACCTGCAGAAAAAAACTGGGGTTGACCGACAAGGTGAAACAGTGTCCAACAGGCAAAGGTGAAAATATGCTCCACAGTCAGAGACTGAACTGTGCTCAAGGGACAGAAAAGAAGCTGTGCTCATCAGGCAGAGTAGGATCCGTGCTCAACGAGAACAAACGGATTTGCACTCAAAGCACACAAACTGAGCCACACACCACGGGCAGAGAAAGAGTTGCACACCTCTGGCAAAGATAGAAATGCACTGAACAAGCAGAGTATCAGACAGAGAATGAGCAATGCCTCACTGAAAGAGCTGGATGTTAGAGGTACCTGCAAAACTGAAGCTGCGGTAGCGATGGAACTGTGTATATAACGCAGACAAGGAGCTGCTTTCTACAAGTAAACAAGGAGCTGCGCTCCTGACACCAGCAAGGAACTGCGCTCCAGATGCCACCAAGGAGCAGTGCTCCACACTCCGACAAAGAGCTATGCTTCCTACGCAGACAACAAGCTGTGTAGCACCTGCAGTCACAGAGCTGTGCTCCACTTCACCCAATTTGCAGAGAAGAGTTGTGCTAAATATAGAGATGGAGCTACACTCAACAGGTGGTGGAGCTGTGCTCTGCACGCAGACAGGGAGCTGCGTTCCATATACAAAGAAAGAGCTGCATGCCACACACCGACAAGGAGCTGTGCTCCACAGGCAGACAGAGAGCTGTGCTCTACACGCAGACACACGCTGAGACCTGCAGAGAAAGAACTACACTCAACATGAGAGAATTGAGCTGTGTTCAACACGCAGAGATGAAAAGTTGCAGAATAAGCAGCGAAGGAACTTCACTCAACATGCCATGATAGAGCTGTCCTCAACATACAGCGATGGAGCTAAAGCCAACCTGGAACTGTGGAACTGTGCCCAGAATGCAGCGATGGAGCCGTGCCCAACATGGAACGGAAGAACTGCATGGAATAATGAAGCCGCACTCCACATGCAGTGATGGAGCTAGATTGTAAGCTCTTTGAGCAGGGACTGTCTTTTTTTGTGTATGGTGTGCAGCGCTGCATATGCCTTGTAGCGCTATAGAAATGATAAGGAGTAGTAGTAGTAGCTGTGCTCAACATGCAGCAACGGAACTGTGCTCAACAAGCAAAATGCATAGATGGCGTCCCAGGGAACAGCCAGAGAAGGTGCTGCCAGGAGGCCAACAGGAAAGGAGCACAACTTGTGGAAATGCAGACCTTGCGCTGCAGTCCCCTGGCCCACAGGAACTAAAGCTACAAGAAAAGAAAGCCCCATGCCCCAAGAGACACTTTCGGCCCTGATGTGGTCTCTGAGCCACAATGACCGCCCTCCTAGGCAACCGATATGGAGCAGCAGTCAACATAGAAAAAGAACTCCTGCCAAGAGGGAGGTAAGCATCACGGAGCTGGAATCCTCAGACCATAGGGAGCAAAATGCAGCCGTAAGGCAGTGAGGAACAAACAACTCTTGCCAGGCCAGGAACAAAGAGGAAGCTGGCCACTAACACCAAACTGAGGGAGAGTCAAACTCCAGACCTAGAACAGATCCACTTCTCTGCAGAAAAGTTGAGAAAAGCACACAGTTAAGAGGCGATAATCCAGATGCACAGCAATAGATCTGCTCAGCAGGAAATAACTGCGTCCCTTACAGAAAAAGGACGGAGTGCCAAATGTGCCAGGAGAGAGGCACCTGAAACTAGAAAAGGCAAAATCCGCCTGTGCCAGGCTAAAACTCCCACCTGAAGGCAAGGGAAGCAAGGAAGAGCTGTGGCAAATTAGTCCTAAAAAGGCACACTCCTGTAAAGAGACACTGAACTGAGTCCAAGCAAAAGACTGGCAAGAATGGTGCTCCCGAGGGTACTCGGAAGAGAGATTTGAGCTAGCAATTGCACACCAAGGGCTACATGGACCCCCACCAGAAGGAAAGTACCCTGCAGACAAACCAGAGCAGACAGGAGGGATCCACTGGGCCGAAAGAACCAGAACCTCCCTATGGAAGGGAGGAAAAACTGCTGCCAAAACAAGAATCAAATAGCAGGGGCGTCTCAAGCAAGATGCCAGAAGCAGCAGAGACCAGACTGTCTGGAAAAGAACTGATCAACAGCCGCATAAGGCTAAGAGGAATGAAAAAATAGCCTTGGACTGAGCCTGCAGCCAAAGGTAGCCAGTGAGAGACTTCCCCCACTTTGGAAATGGCAGACTAAGACCTCCGAACCGCAAAAGGTACAAGTTGCAGCAACGGGGCCACCCTCTGAACCAGCCGCCATCTAGGACCGTGAAGAGGAGAAAAACTACTGAGTTTTGTGATCCAGACATGAGCCATGTCCCACAAAAAAAAAATCAAAGCAACTGGTACCAGCTCAGAAGGGTTCAAGATCAGAATCAGATGCCGGCCAGCAAAATTCAAAGAAACTTCGCAAGCGGCCTCCTAGAATACATTGCCAAAGGCGGGGAAATAAATCAGGTAACAGGCAAGAGAAAGAAGGAAAAACAAAGTTTCTTCTTCTTCTTTTTTTTTTTTTTTAAACAACCTTCCTCACTAGTGACAGAAATTAATAAAGGTTTACCTCAGAGGCAAAAAAAGAAGGAAAAAAATAAGTTTCCTTTTTTTTTCTTTTATAAACAACCTTCTTCACTAGTGACAGGAATAAATAAAGGCTTACCTCAGAGGCACAACAGGCAAAAGTAGAGGCTGACAAAAGACGAATCACCAACGGAGATATAAGTCCAGCAGTCTTTATTAAAAAATTAAAGAGAAAGACCCGACACGGGCCGCGTTTAGAAGTAAAATATGCTCTCATTATAATTAAAATTATACTTTTAAAATCCAGATTATATGCCACCGTTCATTTTCAATTCGAATTTTAACCTAACCGATTTGCTAATGGTTTCATGCGGACAGACACATTTCAGAATATCTTTTTTAATCATACACTCATGGCTTAGTCATATCGAATATGGTTAGGTTTTTTGATAGGGTTTTTGCACATTAGTTTATATATCGCTATACTCCAATATATCACAATAACATATAGTTTTTGTTCTTAGTTTTTTGGTTCTCCTTTTTCACAGTCTTATTCAACATTTTGTGTACATTTATGTTCTTTTTTACTTCTTTTTGGTATATAATTTGTATTGTGCACTTTTATGATTTATCATTCAGTCATTCATTTTCATATTCAATTTTTTTAAAAGTTTCATTTTTCTTTTAATAAATCATATTCATGACATAATATCTACTTTGCATTTTTGTATACTTTGGTGTCATCTAAATACATCATTTATTATTATTTTTCATACACATTTTATTATTTTATTATGACTATATAATTTACAGTATTTTTCTCATTCATTAATGTTTCTGCAGACATAGCACATTTTGTTTAGCAGCAAAACATAATTAAACTATCTCAAAACAATGTTATCTAATTTGTTACCATTTGTTCTATGATTGCAGCTTTTAGAGTTATATTAGGCATTCCATTATTAAACTGTTTGTTTATATGATGTTATTGGTGTTGGTATTTATGATATTTTGATATTCATAATATTTGTGTTTCAATTTATTTTTAATATTTGTTTTAACCAAATTCTATTGAATGCCCCAATTTGACTGCCCCTATCGGACCGACCGTTCACTTGTCTATTAGATTGTAAGCTCTTTGAGCAGGGACTGTCTCTCTTTGTTAAATTGTACAGCGCTGCGTAACCCTAGTAGCGCTCTAGAAATGTTAAGTAGTAGTAAGTAGTAGTATTTGTATTATATCTTTAAGTCAATTATTAACATTTGTTTTTACTAAACGTTTTTGTTTATGACCATATTTTCATGTCTAGGCACAATTATGTTTGTTTATAATCTTCTAATTTTTTGATTGTTTTCTTATTATTTTTTATTCATAGAATTGACAGTTTGACCCCTAATGCAGATGCCTGCGTGCATCGAAACATGGCCCGTGTCGGGTCTCTCTCTTTAATTTTTTAATAAAGACTGCTGGACTTATATCTCCGTTGCTGAGTCGTCTTTTGTCAGCCTCTACTTTTGCCTGTTGTGCTTGCTCTTCGTAGAGGTTTTTCCTGTTCTACATTTTGGATCCCTTTACCTCAGAGGCCGAAATTCAGACATACCTACCACCACAGAAGAGAAGAACCCCACAGGGGAGACAAGTTACTCCATGCCACAATCAACCATCACCCTGCTAGAAAGACAGCCAGGGGAGGTAGGGGAGGGGAGGGAACCAGGGTCACTGGATATCACCCTAGCTGACAGATGAGGAACTCAGGACCACTGAGTATCATCTAAAACTAGCCCCAACACAGCTACCAGCACACCCCTGGCTCCACTGTCACCAGAAGAATCTGGGACAGGAACTACCAGCCAACAATCCAGAGCAGCTGCACAATCCGTCCACCATCCGCTAGGAGACAGAGAAAATACTGAACATTCCAGGCTGCACGATACCCTTAAGGAGCGGTTTACTTGGAACTATTTTCTCTGTCTCCTTCCGCTGGTAGATGGACATAACCCATTAGTCTGGACTGGTCTGGTATAGATGACAAGGAAGAATTGTTGCCTTCTGTAAACAGAGTCTGCATCTAGTCACCTCAGCGGCAAGGGGATACACAGATCCTCACCCCAAATGAGAGGAAAAGCTGTAATACTCAAAGGGGAAAGTGTGGGAATAGTGATGAATAATTTTGATGGCATACCAGTAGATTAAGGAGGGATCAACCCCTAGAAAAGCTGCTGGTCAAAAAGGTAAGCTATGAAGACTGTTCAGATGGCCCAGAAACTTCTACCAAACACCAGTTAGGAGCTGCAAGGGCATTGTTACTATCTGCTAGAAACACATAAATACTAAACACCTGAAGATGTGCAGTATCCTTATAGGGCAGGGATCACAAGTTTTGTTCTCTGTCCCAATCTGCAGGTCAACAGGCACAAACCCAGCAGTTCTGGACTGGTCTGATATGGACATCAAAGAAGCTGGCAAACATTTTCCACCCTCAATATGCACGGTTTTGCAGAATGTGTCATAAACATGTATACCTCAGCGCCACCCATGCTATGTTCCCAACATGCATCTTTTCTAAACATGGATATCTCAACATGGTCAGCATACACACATGTACATTGCAGCCATTCTAAAATGATTTCCACATGGATCACTACCATAAGGCTTCAAAATAATACCCTTAACCCACAGACAGACAGCAGAGTCAAAACAGATTTTGAATAATAAAAATTCAGTGTGCCTTAAGAAAAGTGCACTGTATGCAGGAAACTTACTATCTATATTCTTCGAGAGGCATAGTGGATCTTATTTGCCTAATACTGATTCCTTTTTATTTCTTGAGAGGTGTGTACCTGGGATATATCTGAAGCAGGATTACTCCTTTCACAATCAAACAAAGAGTCTCCAGGTGGCATTTCTAGAGAAAAGCTGCTGAGGGAACTGACTTCTGCTTCAGACATGTTCTGTATTTGTTCTTGGGTGCAGGCCATCTCCAATATGCTTCTTTCAGTATATTTTGCAGACTTTTGATTTTGTGCATCTTCAAATTCTGACTGGTGGTACATGTCTAAAAATAATATGATATCAGTTATTTATATTTACAAATATGGATACTTTTGAACAAGACAGACTTCTGCTAAATAAATGAGAGAGCGCATCATTTTACCCCGACCTAACAGCTCGATATATCAAGTTCTTTTCCATAGGCTGGGAAAGAAACCTTAGTGGATCAGTCCCTTAAGCTTTCATAAATAAGATTCAAAAAGTAGCAGGAAAAAGAACAACTTCTTGAAGGCTGTACAACACAAAGCAACAAAAAGAAGCTAGAGGACAACAGTGAAAACTGTACTGTCCAGCAGCACAACAAAAGGAGCTATGTGTATCACCGTCATCATCTCAGAGTCATTGCTATACCACTTGAAACAAGATTTCATTTGATAAAAGTGGTAGAGAAAGTAAAGGAGTGTACAGAATAACAATTGTAACATTTACCTTCTTTCTGCCTGCCCGTGAGCTTCCATGTCAGCACACAGTCAATCATACAGTCTTCCCCACTTTGCAGCAGTTACAGCTTTAATGACAGAAGTCACTCAATCATTTTTGCCACTGAAGGGCAAATAATGAGCCAATCATGATGTGCCAAAAAGCAAAATGTTGTAAAAGATGATATTCAGAATATATTCAGCTGCAAAATAAAATATTTGTCATAGCTGAATAAAAGATATTTGGAGTATAAAGCAGGATCAGCTTTATACTGAATATATTTACTCCTACTTAGAGCAGCCATAAGTCTAAAAACCTCACTGGCACAGCTGTACAGCCCCATTACTTTCTGTGGACTACTTTCTGGTTGAGAACATAGGTTGCTTCAATTGCCACCTTAATCCAATGAACCAGCGAGGACTTAGAAGTCGCCAGCCCCTTATGTGGGCCAATAAAAAGTGCAATCAAATGATCAGATTTCTGAAGGGAATTAGTGACCTCTAGATAACAGATGAGAACCTTGTGAACATCTAATTTATGCAGAGCATCATCTGATTTCCTTTTAGAAAAACTCGAGAAAAGAAGGAAGGGAAACAAACTGACTCACATGAAACAGAAATGGGAAAATTAGGTTCTTACCTTGGTAATTTTCTTTCCTTTAGTCATAGCAGATGAAGCCATTACGTATGGGTTATGTCCATCAACCAGCAGGGGAGATAGAGAGCACTCAAACTTTCACAGTGCCCTCTTGGCCAGCTAGCTCCACTGCCTCTTCAGTATTTGAAGCTTCCAAAGCAGTATGGCAAACCAAAATGGGAATCACAAGAGCTTTCCTCACAGCGAACGATGGCCCATCACAAGGGCATGAACTCATAAAGGAGGGAATGCACATCCTCCTGGAGGGAATAAACTCATCCTCATTATTGTATAAGTGGAGGGGAACACACGCGCCTCCTGGAGGGAATCACACATCCTCCCAACACACTGGAGGGAATGAACTCATCCTCCTATTTATAGAACTGGAGGGGAACACACGCGCCTCCTGGAGAGAATCAACACATCCTCCAAAAAACACATGCTGGAGGGAATGAACACATCCTCCTAAATTTAAACTGAACATGAATCCTGAAGATTGTTTTCCAACTTTCTCCCAAGGAAGGAACTTCAGGAAATTAGAACAGAACCTGAAAAACAGATTCACAGCATACAGACAATCATACAGGGAGGGCTCATGGCTTCATCTGCTATGACTAAAGGAAAGAAAATTACCAAGGTAAGAACCTAATTTTCTCTTCCTTGTCATCAAGCAGATGAAGCCATTACGTATGGGATGTAACAAAGCAATCCCTAGATAGGGTGGGAACAAGCCACACCACGCGCTAGCACTTGTGCACCAAAACGCGCATCCCTCCTGGCAGCCACATCCAGCCTGTAATGTCGGGCAAAGGAGAGCTTAGAAGCCCATGTTGCTGCACTGCATATCTCTTGAAGAGAGAGTGCTCCAGTTTCAGCCCAAGAGGAAGAAATCGCTCTAGTAGAATGTGCCTTAAAGGCTACAGGCGGAACCCTGCCAGCCAGCAGATAAGCTGAAAAGATAGTTTCTTTGAGCCAGCGGGCAATAGTGGCTTTAGACGCTGGAGACCCTCTGCGAGAACCGGATAGCAAAACAAACAGATGATCAGAAGTCCTGAAAGAGTTAGTAACTCGCAGTTACTGCAGCAGAGTCCTGCGCACATCCAAAAGGTGCAGCTGCCCAAAAGATTCTGGAAACTCTTCCTCTGAAAAAAGAGGGCAAGAAAATAGGCTGGTTTAGGTGAAAGGCTGAAACCACCTTAGGCATAAAGGAAGGCATGGTCCTAACCGTGACTCCGGACTCTGAAAATTGCAGAAATGGGTCTCTACAGGACAGCGCCTGGAGCTCTGACACCCGTCTCGCCGAGGTAATGGCCACCAGAAAAACGGCCTTCAGTGTCAAATCTTTCTCCAATGCTCGCCGAAGCGGCTCAAAAGGAGATGCCTGCAGGGTTTTCAAAACTAGCCCCAGGTTCCAAGCTGGACAGGGTGCTCGCACTGGAGGTCGGAGCCGAAGCACCCCTCTAAGAAACCATGCCACATCTGGGTGAGCAGCCAAAGACACGCCTTCCACCTTACCATGAAGGGAGGCCAACGCTGCCACCTGCAGGGAATTATAGGCCAAGCCTTTTTGTACACCTTCCTGCAAAAAGTCCAGAATCGGCGAGACAGGAGCCCGCATTGGAGCAATGGCTCTGGAAGCACACCAAGACTCAAACAGGCACCAAATCCTGGCATAAGCCACGGAAGTGGACCGCTTGCAGGCTTGCAGGAGAGTGGAAATAACTTTATTGGAATAACCTTTATCCCTCAATTGCGCCCTTTCAAGACCAAAGCGGCCGGCATCCTCCATGGCTACCGGTCCCTGAGTCAACAGGTTCGGTACCAGAGGTAACGGCAGAGGAGCCTCCAGGAGCATCTGTCGGAGGTCTGCATACCAAGGTCTCCTTGGCCAATCCGGGGCGATGAGGACCACTTCTCCTGGGTGCAGCCGAATCCGCAAGAGCAGGCGCCCTATCAAGGGCCATGGGGGAAACACATAAAGTAGACCCGGAGGCCAGGGTTGAGCCAAGGCATCCAACCCCGCCGAGCGAGGATCTCTCCGTCTGCTGAAGAAGCACGGGACTTTGGTATTGGCACTTGTCGCCATTAGATCCATCACGGGCTTGCCCCATTTGGCACAGATCTCCAGGAATACTTCGCCTGCCAGATTCCATTCTGCTGGATCGATCTGATGCCTGCTCAGATAATCGGCTTGCACATTGCTCTGACCTGCAATATGAGCTGCCGACAGACACTGAAGATGCAGCTCAGCCCAGTGGCAAATCAGTTCGGCCTGCGCGGCTAGTGCTCTGCACCTTGTTCCGCCTTGTCGATTTATATAGGCCACCGTTGTCGTGTTGTCCGACATCACTCTGACAGCCAATCCTTCCAGGGTCACTTGAAAGGCCAGAAGTGCCTGAAACACCGCTTTCAACTCTAGGCAGTTGATGGACCACTCCGACTCCTCGGGTGTCCATAGACCCTGGGCATGCTTCCCCTTGCAGTGTGCGCCCCAGCCCTTCAGGCTGGCATCTGTTACCACTAGGCACCAAACGGGGAGCGTCAGCGGCATTCCTCGCCGCAGCATGCTGTCCGAGAGCCACCACTCCATGCTGAGACGGGCCGCAGGGAGCCAAGTAAGTCTGCATTGGTAATCCTGAGAAATAGGAGACCATCTCCGGAGTAGGGAATACTGTAGAGGTCTCAGGTGCGCTCTCGCCCAGGGTACCACTTCCATCGTGGCTGTCATCGATCCCAGCAGCTGGACAATGTCCCAAGCTCGCGGGCGGGGCATCCTCAGGAGCAGACGGACCTGATTCTGAAGCTTGCACCGCCTTAGCTCGGGTAGGAACACATAGCCCGAGACTGTGTCGAACCTGGCCCCCCAAACTCTAGAGATTGTGAAGGGGACAGGTGACTTTTGGCCATATTGACGACCCAGCCTAGAGATTGCAGTACTGAGACCACTCTGGCTGTAGGTTGTAAGCTCTCTGTTGCAGAGTCTGCTCTGATGAGCCAGTCGTCTAGGTACGGGTGAACCCTGATACCTTCTCGCCTGAGAAAAGCAGCTACTACCACCATTACCTTCGAAAAGGTTCGGGGAGCTGTGGCGAGGCCAAAAGGCAAGGTCCTGAACCGGAAATGTTTTCCCAACACCGCAAACCTCAGAAACTTCTGGTGCGGGGGCCAAATCGGTATGTGCAAGTAAGCTTCTTTCAGGTCTAGAGACGTGAGAAACTCTCCTGGCTGAACCGCCGCAAAGACGGAGCGCAGGGATTCCATGTGGAAATGCCGCACTCTCAGGGACTTGTTCACTTCTTTTAAGTCCAGAATAGGGCGAAAGGACCCACCTTTTCGCGGCACCACAAAGTAGATGGAGTATCGGCCGCAGCCTTGCTCGGCGGGAGGCACCGGGGTCACTGCCCCTAACTGAATCAGACCTTGTAAAGTCTCCTCCACCGCCGCCCGTTTGACGGCAGAACCGCATCGGGACTCCACAAACACGTCTCTTACTGGGGCGTTGAATTCTATTCTGTATCCATCTCTGATCAGGTCCAGAACCCACTGATCTGAGGAAATCTTGGCCCACTCCTCGACAAAGAGGGAAAGCCGTCCTCCGATGACAGGCATCGAGGAGAGGGCCGGCGCACCATCATTGAGAGGGTCGCCCCTGAACTTCTGGTCTTGAGCCACCGGCTGCGGAACGCTTGTCCGAGCGAAAGGAGTTCCTCTGCTGACCACGGGCACGTGAAGTGAACCCAGCAGAACGCCCCGGGCGGTACCTTCTAGCTTCACGGAAGCGAGGTCTGTACGAGGAGTGGACCGCCTGGCCCTTAGAGGAAGGCCTCTGCCTATCTTCGGGCAAGCGCTGGGGTTTTGGATCACCCAGGCCTTTCACAATTTTCTCCAACTCCTCACCAAATAGGAGAAGTCCTTGAAAAGGCAACTTCACCAACCTTTGCTTAGAGGCCATGTCCGCTGCCCAGTGTCGTAGCCACAGACGACGGCGAGCCGCCACTGCTACTGCCATTTGTTTAGCCGAAGCTCTGACAAGGTCATAAAGGGCATCAGCCAGAAAGGACAAGGCCACCTCCATCCGCGGAGCCACATCCAAGAAGGGCTCCGCTCCATCTCCGGGCTGAGCCACTGCCTGTTGCAGCCAAGCTAGGCAGGCTCTCACAGCATAACAGCTGCATGCAGAAGCCCGAACAGTGAGACCTGCAATTTCAAAGGACCGTTTCAACGCTGTTTCCAGCCTACGGTCTTGAACATCCTTCAGGGCAACACCTCCTTCAACAGGGAGGGTAGTTCTCTTTGTCACCGCAGTGACTAGGGCATCCACTGTAGGCATTTGAAAACGAGCCATATGTCCCTCACGCAGAGGGTATAACTGCCCCATAGCCCTGGAAACTCTCAAAGGTCCCTCGGGGTCAGCCCACTGAGCCGAAACAAGCTCTAGGATGGAGTCATGCAAAGGGAAGGCCCGAGCAGCTTTCTTGGTACTAGCCATCCTGGGATTACCCGAGGAGGCCATGCCACTGTCAGGATCTTCAATCGAGAGGGCCTGCAGGGTATCTGAAATAAGCGCTGGCAGCTCATCACGGTGGAAAATCCTCACCGCGGAGGGATCATCCAGATCCTGTGGTAAATCCGCACCTGACTCTGGTTCCTCAGACCAAGAATGTCTGTCAGAGTTCTCCGAATCCTCACACCCCGACCACGGGGGGGGGGGGGGGGGGGGGGGGGGGGGAAAGGTGCACCACAATCTGAAGGGGAATTAACCCTTCTGCGCTTATCTTTAGGCCAAGCATCCGGGAAAAAAGCCTCACTGGGCAGTCCCAGGCCAGAATCCATCGGGGGGGGCAATCAGAGGAGCCTCAGGCGACCCTTGAGGAAGGGCTCTTTTCATCATGTATGCTTTATGCAGCAAAAGCACAAAATCCAGGGAGAAAATCTCACCCTGGGCACCCAAATCCTGTCCGGTGCTAGCCACTCCTGAAATAACCTCATCTCGAGGTGCCCCTCCCGGCTCAGGTCTCTCCGTGTCCACGGAGGCCGCGCCATGCGGTGTAAGCAAAATGGCGCCTGCTGCCAGCTCAGAGCGGGAAGAAACATCGCTCGCCATGCTCGGGCCGGCTCCTACGCCAGTACAGCACGATTTACAGAGCCCTGCTGCTGATTTGCGCTTGCCACAAATGGAACAGCGCTTTACATTGTCCGCAGCCATCGCCGAAAAACAGTGGTAAAATCCAAAATGGCGGTTTCGCGCCAAAATCGCCCCGATCGCGGGAGTTGGAAAACACTCTTACCTCAAAGGATCTAGTGTACAACTACGATCCTGCTGAAAATCAGGTCAAAAACCTCTGTTCCAGCGTCTCTGCGTTTAAAAACGCGACGCGACTTTTTTTTTTTTTTTTTAAGCTGTGAGGAAAGCAGAGGTATTGAAGACTCCGGAGGCTCAGATGAGTGGGAAAGGCAGGGAAAGGGCGAACCTATATGCCTGCATCCACTGTTGGTGGGTAAGGACAGGGAAAGCAAGGCAATATGTCCACATCCACAGAGGTATGGGTAAGGCAGGGAAAGGGCTAACCTATGTGCCTTTAAAGTGAAGCTGCTATAGCCTCCAACACCCCGGTTAACAACTGGCAAGCCAGGAACCACCTCCCGGCAGATTTTTCTGGAGCTCGAACAAGCTGCAGCCACCCTGCTAGGGGAGATAGAGAATACTGAAGAGGCAGTGGAGATAGCTGGCCAAGAGGGCACTGTGTAAGTTTGAGTGCTCTCTATCTCCCCTGCTGGTTGATGGACATAACCCATACGTAATGGCTTCATCTGCTTGATGACAAGGAAACTACCTTTTACAGGTAGGATGGAACCATATGAATGGAAACAGAATCCTTTGGTGGAGGTGGTGAAGAAGATGAATGTATCTGAATTCATGAAAACTTGGGGACAAGTACATAGGATAACTAAGGAAGAGTAAGAGATAGTAGATGATATGGATGGGCAGCCTGGATAGACCATATAGTGAAGATACAAACCTGTAGCAGGTATTCTCCGAGGACAGCAGGCTGATTGTTCTCACATGTAGGTCGACATCCGCGGCGACCCAGGAATCGGCAAGCAAAATAAAAAAAAGTCTTTCAGGAAAGTTCCGGCGCGCAGGCAGCACAAACCGCGCATGCGCAAACGACTTCCTGCCCACCGCGCGAGCATGCCTCTTTAGTTTAATCAAAAAGCATATAAATGAGAAACAACAATAACAACAACTCCAAAGGGGAGGAGGGTGGGTTTGTGAGAACAATCAGCCTGCTGTCCTCGGAGAATACCTGCTAGAGGTAAGTATCTTCACTTTCTCCGAGGACAAGCAGGCTGCTTGTTCTCACATGTGGGGTATCCCTAGCAACCAGGCTCACTCAAAACAATGAACATTGGTCAATTGGGCCTCACATCGGCAAGGACATAACAAAGATTGACCTGAAACCAAAACCAACTAACTGAGAGTGCAGCCAGGAACAAAACAAAAATGGGCCTAGGGGGGGTAGAGTTGGATTCTAAACCCTGAACATATTCTGCAGCACTGACTGCCCAAACCGACTGTCACATCGGGTATCCTGCTGAAGGCAGTAGTGAGATGTGAATGTGTGGACTGATGACCACGTTGCAGCCTTGCAAATCTCCTCAATGGAGGCTGACTTTAAATGAGCCACTGACGCAGCCATGGCTCTAACATTATGAGCCGTGACATGGCCCTCTAAATATAGCCCAGTTGGGCATAAGTGAAGGAAATGCAATCTGCTAGCCAATTGGAGATTATGCGTTTTCCAATGGCGACTCCCCTCTTACTGGGATCGAAAGAAACAACTGGGTGGACTGTCTGAAGGGCTGTGTCCGCTCCACTTAAAAGGCCAATGATCTCTTGTAGTCCAAGGTATGTAAACTGCTTTCGCCAGGGCGGGTATGAGGACGGGGAATGAAAGATGGCAAGGCAACTGACTGGTTCAGATGGAACTCCGACACCACCTTTGGCAGGAACTTAGGGTGCGTGCGGAGGACTACTCTATTATGATGGAACTTGATATAAGGTGCATACACCACCAAGGCCTGAAGCTCACTGACCCTACGAGCTGAAGTAACAGCCACCAAGAAAATGACCTTCCAGTTCAAGTACTTCAGATGGCAGGAATTCAGTGGCTCAAAAGGAGCCCTCATCAGCTGGGTGAGAACAACGTTGAGATCCCATGACACTGGTGGAGGTTTGACTGGGGGCTTTGACAAAAGCAAACCTCTCATGAAGCGAACAACTAAAGGCTGTCCAGAGATAGGCTTACCTTCTCCACGGCAATGATAACCACTAATCGCACTAAGGTGAACTCTTACGGAGCTGGTCTTGAGACCAGACTCTGACAAGTGTAGAAGGTATTCAAGCAGGGTCTGTGTAAGAAAAGAAAGAGGATCTAGGGCCTTGCTATCACACCAGACGGCAAACCTCCTCCATTTGAAAGAGTAACACTTTTCTGGAAGAAAGCAAGACTCGAGAGACACCCTTTGAAAGATCCAAGGAGGCGAATTCTAAGCTCTCAACATCCAGGCTGTGAGAGCCAGAGACTGGAGGATGGTATGTAGAAGCGATCTCTCGTTCTGAGTGATGGAAAACATTCCAATCTCCACGGTTCCTCGGAGGACAACTCCAGAAGACGAGGGAACCAAATCTGACGCGGCCAGAAGAGAGCTATCAAAATCATGGTTCCGCAGTCTTGTTTGAGTTTCAGCAAAGTCTTCCCCATTAGAGGTATGGGAGGATACACATACAGAAGGACGGTTCCCCAATGCAGGAGAAAGGCATCTGACGCTAGTCTGTCGTGGGCCTGAAGCCTGGAACAGAACTGAGGGTTCTTGTGATTGATCTGAGTGGCAAAAAGATCCACTGAGGGGGTGCCCCACGCTCAGAAGATCTTGCGGACTACATCCATGCTCAGTGACCACTCGTGAGGTTGCATTACCCTGCTCAGTCATAAGTACATAAGTACATAAGTAATGCCATACTGGGAAAAGACCAAGGGTCCATCGAGCCCAGCATCCTGTCCACGACAGCGGCCAATCCAGGCCAAGGGCACCTGGCAAGCTTCCCAAACGTACAAACATTCTATACATGTTATTCCTGGAATTTTGGAGTTTTCCAAGTCCGTTTAGTAGCGGTTTATGGACTTGTCCTTTAGGAAACCGTCCAACCCCTTTTTAAACTCTGCTAAGCTAACCGCCTTCACCACTTTCTCCGGCAACGAATTCCAGAGTTTAATTACACGTTGGGTGAAGAAACATTTTCTCCGATTTGTTTTAAATTTACTACACTGTAGTTTCATCGCATGCCCCCTAGTCCTAGTATTTTTGGAAAGCGTGAACAGACGCTTCACATCCACCTGTTCCACTCCACTCATTATTTTATATACCTCTATCATGTCTCCCCTTAGCCGTCTCTTCTCCAAGCTGTATAGCCCTAGCCTCCTTAGTCTTTCTTCATAGGGAAGTCATCCCATCCCCGCTATCATTTTAGGCGCCCTTCGCTGCACCTTTTCCAATTCTACTATATCTTTCTTGAGATACGGCAACCAGAATTGAACACAATACTCAAGGTGCGGTCGCACCATGGAGCGATACAACGGCATTATAACATCCTCACACCTGTTTTCCATACCTTTCCTGATAATACCCAACATTCTATTTGCTTTCTTAGCCGCAGCAGCACACTGAGCAGAAGGTTTCAGTGTGTTATCGACGACGACACCCAGATCCCTTTCTTGGTCCGTAACTCCTAACCTGGAACCTTGCATGACGTAGCTATAATTTGGGTTCTTTTTTCCCACATGCATCACCTTGCACTTGCTCACATTAAACATCATCTGCCATTTAGCCGCCCAGTCTCCCAGTCTCGTAAGGTCCTCTTGTAATTTTTCACAATCCTGTCGCAATTTAACGACTTTGAATAACTTTGTGTCATCTGCAAATTTAATTACCTCGCTAGTTACTCCCATCTCTAAATCATTTATAAATATATTAAAAAGCAGCGGTCCTAGCACGGACCCCTGAGGAACCCCACTAACTACCCTTCTCCATTGTGAATACTGCCCATTTAACCCCACTCTCTGTTTCCTATCCTTCAACCAGTTTTTAATCCACAATAGGACATTTCCTCCTATCCCATGACCCTCCAATTTCCTCTGTAGCCTTTCATGAGGTACCTTGTCAAACGCCTTTTGAAAATCCAGATACACAATATCAACCGACTCCCCTTTGTCCACATGTTTGTTCAATCCTTCAAAGAATTGAAGTAAATTGGTCAGGCAAGATTTCCCCACACAAAAGCCATGCTGACTTGGTCTCAGTAATCCATGTCCTTGGATGTGCTCTGTAATTTTGTTTTTGATAATAGCCTCTACCATTTTCCCCGACACCGACGTCAGACTCACCGGTCTATAATTTCCCGGATCTCCCCTGGCCAGACTGTTGTTTACGCCTGCCAGATAAGTGGCTTGGAGAAACATGCCAAAACAGCATGCCCAAAGCCACATCTGGACGGCTTCCTGACACAGAGGGCGAGATCCGGTGCCCCCCTGCTTGTTGGTATAATACATGGCAACCCGATTGTCCGTCTGAATCAATATGACTTGGTTGGACAGCCGGTCTCTGAAAGCCTTTAGAGCGTTCCAGATCGCTCGCAATTCCAGGAAATTGATCTGAAGACCTTTTTCCTGAAAGGACCAAGCTCCTTGGGTGTGAAGTCCATCTACATGAGCTCCCCACCACTTTTTGTGGCTGAGGAATTTGGAATGGACATCCTAGGATCAAATTGGATCGAATCGTCCACCACTGCAAGGAATTTCGAAAGTCGGTGGACAGTTGGATCACATCCTCTAAACTCCCCACAGCTTGATACCACTGGGAAGCTAGGGTCCATTGAGCTGATCTCATGTGTAGGCTTGCCTTGAAGTCACGTGAACTGTGGAGGTCATGTGCCCAAGAAGTCTCAACATCTGCCGAGCCGTGATCTGTTGAGACGTTCGAACCAAGGACACTAGGGACAGGAGGTTGTCTGCCCTCGCCTCGGGGAGATAAGCACGAGCTGTCTTTGTGTTCAACAGTGCTCCAATGAATTCCAATTTTTGAACTGGGGTGAGATGGGACTTGGAATAATTGATCACGAACCTCAGTAGTTCTAGCACCTGAATAGTCATTCGCATGGACTGTAGATTGCCCGACTCCGAGGTGCTCTTCACCAGCCAATCATCGACATAAGGGAACACATGCACTCCCAGTCTGCGTAGCGACCCTGCAACTATAGCCAGGCACTTTGTGAACACCCTGGGCGCAGACGCCAGACGAAAGGGCAGTACACAGTACTGAAAGTGCTGCGTTCCTAGCCGAAACAGAAGATACCTCCTGTGAGCTGGAAGTATCGAAATCTGTGTGTAAGCATCCTTTAAGTCCAGAGAGCATAGCCAATCATTCTCTTGAATCATGGGAAGAAGGGTGCACAGGGAAACCATCCTGAACTTTTAGACTCCTTAGGTCTAGGATGGGACTCATCCCCCACTGTTTTCTTTTGCACAAGAAATTACCTGGAATAGAATCCCAGCCCTTCTTCCTCTGGTGGAACAGGTTTGACCGCACTGGCCTTTAGAAGGGCAGAGAGTTCCTCTGCAAGTACCTGCCTGTGCTGGGAGCTGTAAGAATGAGCACCTGGTGGGCAATTTGGAGGTTTGGATTCCAGATTGAGGGTGTATCCTAACCAGACTATTTGAAGAACCCACCGGTCGGAGGTTATGAGAGACCACCTTTTGAGAAAAAACATCAACCTCCCCCCGACCGACAAGTCGTCTGGTACGGACACTTTTACTGAGGCTATGCTGAACTGGAGCCAGTCAAAAGCCCGTCCCTTGCTTTTGCTGGGGAGCAGAGTGGGCCTTAGACACATGCTGTTGACAAGAACGAGCGTACTGGGGCTAAGCCTGGGCAGGCTGCTGAGAAGCAGGAGTGTACCTACGCCTAGCATAGGAATAGGGAACACTTCTCTTCCCTCCAAAAAAACCTCCTAGATGAGGAGGATGTAGCAGAAGGCGCCCAGTGGGAGAGAGAATCCATAGTATCATTATGCTTCTTAATCTGATTAACGAGATCCTCTACTTTTTCTCCAAAAAGATTGTCCCCCCAGCAAGGAACATCCGCCATCCGCTGCTGAACAGAATGATCCAGGTCAGAGACACGCAGCCATGAGAGTCTGTGCATCACTATACCTTGAGCAGCGATACTGGATGTCACATCAAAAGTGTCAAAAGTACCCCTGGCCAGGAACTTGCGACACGCCTTCTTCTGCCTGACCACCTGGCAAAAAGGCTCGGTCAGCTCCGTAGGGAGTGTCTCAACCCAGCTGGACAGTTGACATATCAAGTACCACAAGTGTGCGCTCATGAAAAGCTGGTATGACTGGATCTTGGCAGCAAGCATAGCGGCCTGATACGTCTTTTTCCCAAAAGAGTCAAGAGTCCTAGCTTCTCTGCCTGGGGGCGCCGAAGCATAGTCTCCAATACTCCTAGCTCTACTGAGAGCGGAATCCACCACCATGGAATTGTGGGGTAACTGGGACTTCATCAATCCAGGTTCACCGTGGATCCGGTATTGGGACTCAGCTTTCTTTGGAACCACAGGGCCAGAAAGAGGGGCGGACCAGTTTCACATAAGGACTTCCTTCAGTACCTTATGCAGAGGGACTGTCACAGCCTCTTTAGGTGGAGAAGAATAATCCAGGACCTCGAGCATGTCAGTCCTGAGCTCATCCTCAACCTCCACAGGGAAGGGAATAGCCGTAGCCATTTCCCGGACAAAGGAGGAAAAAGACAGACTCTGAGGTGGAGATAATCTTCTTTCCAGCGGAGGAGGTATCAGAGGGAATCCCAAAGGACTCATCAGAAGAGAAGTACCTGGGATCTTCCTGTGATTCCCATGAGCGCTCCTGCTCAGTGTCAGATACAACCTGTGTCAAGGTACTCTGACACGGGATCTGCCTCGACGCCGAGGAATGATGTCCTCTGTGGCGATGTCGAGAAGTCAATGCCCGATCCGACTCCAGCGAAGCTCCCTCCACCGACGCCGAAGGAGAGTCGACCTGGGTGGCAGCCGACGCTGCAGTCGGAGACCTCACCACAGGAGAAGGGCCAGACACCGCTACAGCAGATGGCACAAAAGGCGCAAGCACCCCCGACACTGAAGCTGATTGTCGCAGTAAGCCTTCCAGAAGTTCTGGAAACAAGGCCCGGATATGCTCGTCGAGAGCCGCCATTGGAGAAAGCTACGGGGCCGGTGGAACAGGCGGTGTCAGAATCCATGGAGGCTTGGGAGCAGGTACCGGGCTGCCAAGAGACCGACGCATCGTCGCCTCCTGTACCAAGGGGGAGCGGTCCTGTGGGCACGGACACTTCTCGGGTGCCGACTCTCTCGACGCCCCGGAGCTCCCGGTACCGTGCGTTGAAGGAGAATGACGACGATGCTTCTTAGCCTTCGCTCACCGCCCGTCATCGAGACTCCTCTGTACCAATGAGTAGGACATGGAATCCTCACGTCTCCTCGGGGCCGGGTCCGACGAAGGTCGGTCCCGGGGGGCCTGCATAACAGGAGGCCTTGAGACAGATAGAGACCCACTCGACGCCTCACTGCTCCCAGCACAAGTTGGTCTCTCAGCAGCCATTACCTCTCTCCTCGACGTTGATGCTCCTGTCGATGCCGCAGACCTTGGTACCGATACCAATGTTGACGTCGAAGGACCGGACTGAGCCCCAAAAAGCTTCTCTCATTGGGCCTCTCCAGATGCTTGGGTCCGTTTCTTCATACAAAGACACAGACTACAAGCGGCTGGGGCTATGGTTGGGCTCAAGGCACTGGATACACCAGGCGTGGGTATCTGTACCTGAGATGGTCCGGTTGCACCAAGTACAACTTTTGAAGCCACTGGGTGTATTCGATGATATGGAAGAAAAAACGGCTTCAGCGAACTCAAACAACGCGATTGTGCCAAAAAAGAAAAAGCACAAAAAAAAGGAAAAACCCGGCCGCGTCGAAAAAGAAAGGAAACTTTAACAGGGGGAAAAAAGGGGAAAAGAAAATACAGGAAACTAACCTATAAATAATTTTTTTCATTTTTTTTTTTTTAAACAAATCAAAAAAGAAATAACGAAAGCCGAACTCGAAAAGAGAAGTTCTTCCTGGGCCTTTGATCAAGACAACAAACCACAGCTCACCGCGGAGAAAAAAAGAACTAAAGAGGCACGCTCGCATGGCAGGCGGAAAGTCGTTCGCACGTGCACAATTCGTGCTGCCTGCGAAATGGAACTTTCCTGAAAGACTGTTTTTATTTTGCTTGCAAAATTTGTTTGACAATTCCTGGGTCGCCGCGGACGTCGACCCTACATGTGAGAACAAGCAGCTTGCTTGTCCTCAGAGAAAGGCCTGCAACTCTGAAATTTTCCGAGTGGAAGTAACGGCTACTAGGAAAATCGCCTTCAAGGTGAGATCCTTAATCATAATCCCCGATAAGGGTTCAAAAGGAGGACGCTGAAGCACTTTGAGGACATGAAATGAGATTGAAGGGGGGCAGACTCAGGAAAGATGTCAGGAAGTATTTTTTCACGGAGAGGGTGGTGGACGCTTGGAATGCCCTCCCGCGGGAGGTGGTGGAGATGAAAACGGTAACGGAGTTCAAACATGCGTGGGATATGCATAGAGGAATCCTGTGCAGAAGGAATGGATCCTCAGAAGCTTAGCTGAAATTGGGTGGCGGAGCAATTGGGGGGAAGAGGGGGTGGTGGTTGGGAGGCGAGGATAGGGGAGGGCAGACTTATACGGTCTGTAACAGAGCCGGTGATGGGAGGCGGGAAATACTGCTGGGCAGACTTATATGGTCTGTGCCCTGAAAAGGACAGGTACAAATTCAAGGTAAGGTATACACATATGAGTTTGTCATGGGCAGACTGGATGGACCATGCAGGTCTTTTTCTGCCGTCATCTACTATGTTACTATGTTACTATGTAAGGTTCCAGGATGGCAGAACTGGCACGTGAGGAGGGCGCAAACGATTTACGTCCCTCAAGAAACGAACCACACCCTCTAAAACATGCCAGAGCAGCCACCTGCACCTTAAGAGAACTCAACGAGAGTGATTTTTGTACAGCCTCCTGAAGAAACGCGAAGATAACCGATACTGAAGCCGAAGCCGCTGACAATCCCAAAGTCGCACACCACGAATCGAAGGTACGCCACACCCTAGCATAAGCTATTGAGGTGGATCTTTTCCGAGCCTACAGCATCGTAGCGATAACCGCATCCTGATACCCTTTTCTTCTCAACCTCGCCCTTTCAAGGGCCAGGCTGTAAGACCAAAGGGGGAGGGATCCTCCATTGTGACTGGTCCCTGCAGCAGGAGACCGTCCTGCGCTGGTAGCAAAAAAGGACGATTGAACAGAAGCCTGATCACATCTGTGTACCAGGGTCATGGGCCAATCTGGGGCCACTAGGATCACTCGACCGGGATGACTGGCAATGTGAGTCAGTAACCTGCCCACCATTGGCCACAGGGGAAAGTCATAGAGCAGGCCCCTGGGCCAAGGTTGAAGAAGGGCATCAATGTCTTCTGAGCCCAGCTCTCATCCCCTGCTGAAGAAACGGGGAACCTTCACATTGAATGCAGTAGCCATTAAGTCCATCTCTGGCATTCCCCAACGGGTAGTTATCTGATCGAAGGCCAGAGGGGAGAGCGTCCACTCCCCCGACTCCAACTGGTGGCGACTGAGAAAGTCCACTTGCACATTCTGTGACCCCGCTATATGAGCTGCTGTCAAGAAAGAGAGATGAGTCTCTGCCCAACGGCAGATCAGAGCCTCCTCATGCACTAGGGGGGGTGCACTCCTGGTGCCCCCCTGACAGTTTACATAGGCGACCGCCGTCGCATTGTGCAAAAGAACTCGAACTGGGCAACCGTGAAGAAGAGACAAACTCCTGAACGGCCAGACGAATCGCCCATAACTCCAAGCGGTTGATGGACCATGACGCCTCCGAAGTCCAAACGCCCTGGGCTGTCTGTTGCAGGCAATGAGCCCCCCAGCCAGACAGTGACACTTCCGTGGTCACTATCTTCCAGTCCAGGGTTGCCAGAGGAATGCCCAACACCAGATTCTTCTGAATGAACCACCAGTGCATGATTGTGTGAAGACAGGCCGAACATGGCAACCGAACCTCGTAATCCTCCGAGACCAGAGATCAACGGCTCAGAAGGTGCCACTAGAGGGGGCGCATGTGAGCTCTGGCCCACTTTACCACATCCAAGGTAGAGGCCATGGAACCTAGAACTTGTACATAGTCCAAAGTCCGCGGGTTCAGAGTTTGAAACAGCGCTCATAACTGAGCTTGTAACCGCTGTGCTCAAGCTGAAGGAAAAGAAACTATCCCTGTTTGGGTATCAAAGCACACCCCCAAGTATTGCAGTGTTTGGGAAGGCGTTAGGCTGCACTTCAGGAAGCTGATCACCCAACCAAGCGACTGAAGCAACCCGACCTCTTTGTCGGTTGCCCACTGACTCTCCTCGAAAGAAGACGCCCGCACAAGCCAGTCGTCTAAATAGGGATGGACCTGAATCCCTTCCTTCCTGAGATAGGCTGACACTACTACCAGGACCTTGGAAAAGGTCCGAGGCGCTGTGGCTAGGCTGAAGGACATCAGTTTGAATCGAAAACGACGACCGAGCACTGCAAAGCAAAGAAAACACCAGTGGGAAGGCCAGATTGGAATGTGTAAATAGGCCTCTTTGAGATCGACACAGGTCAAAACCTCCCATGGCTGTACTGCTGCAATCACCGATCGGAGGGTTTCCATGTGGAAAAGCCGAACCCGTAAGGACCTGTTGACGCACTTGAGATCTAAGATGGGTCACCAAGAACCGCCCTTTTTTGGCACCACAAAATAAATGGAGTATCGACCGCACTCTCTTTCTGCTGGGGGTACAGGCTGGACGGCACCCAGCCGTTGTAAGTTGAGGACGGTGTGTCGAATGGCCTGCACCTTGGCGGGATATGTGCAAGGAGATTCCAGAAAAGAGTCTACTATCACACGAACCAATTCTAAACTTGTAGCCGTCTCTGATAACCTCCAAAACCCATTCGTCGGATGTTACCCTGGTCCACTCCACCAGGAATAGGGACAGTCTGCCCCCAATAAACAGCTGGATATGGACCAGGGCCTCATCATTGGGCGGACCTGGCTGCGGGCTAGTTTCTGTTACCGGAAAGGAAGGCCCGCCTCAGCCCTTTCGAGGTGACAGGCGTAGGGTTACCATAAGGCACCAGAAAAAGGAGGACGGATTGAGCCAGCCGGGTTTTACTTCCACTGTTTTCCATTGAAAGCAATGGAAGTAAAACCCGGCTGACTCAATTACTTCCATTGAAAGCAATGGAAGTAAAACCCGGCTGGCTCAATCCGTCCTCCTTTTTCTGGTGCCTTATGGTAACCCTACGCCTGTCACCTCGAAAGGGCTGAGGCCTCTGAGAAGACCTTGCTCTCTGAAAAGAGGCCCCGCGACCTGGACGGTAATGCCGTGTATCCCTAAACTTAGGTCTAGGTCCCGCTGGTCGTACAAACTTGGACCTGTTCTCCGGGAGGCGCTGGCCCTTAGAGTCACCGAGATCCTTCACAATCTGTTCTAAGTCTGTCCCAAACAAAAGCTTTCTCCTAAAAGGAAGCCTTGCTAAACATGACTTAGAGGCCACGTCTGTAGCCCAATGCCGCAATCACAGCCAGCGACGCGCGGTGACCGCTAGGGAAACTTCCTTTGCCAAAGCCCTCAAAAGATCATAAAGAAGATCCACAACGAAGGCTAAACCGGACTCCAAGGCTGGCAAAACAGCCACGACATCTTCCAGAGAGGAGGCTTACTGTACCCACGATAAGCATACCCACGCCGTATAGGAGCCACAAACTGAGGTCTGCAGGGAAAGGGACAGGCCCCTACTTCAAAGGAGAGCTTCAAGCAAGTCTCCAACTTATGATCCTGAGGGTCCTTGAGCGCCGTGCCACCCTCCACAGGGAGAGTGGTTTTCTTAGTGGCCGCTGTGATTAAGGAATCCACCGTAGTGACCTTCAGCAAGTCTCTAAGTCAGGAGCAGGTAGCGCGTAAAGATGCGACATAGCTCTAAGCAACCTTAAGCCCACTGTCCGGCGTATCCCACTGCGCCGAAATAAGGATCTTCATGGCCTCATGCACATGAAAGGAACGAGGTGGGCATTTGGTGCCAGACATAACAGAGGGCACCAGACCTGTTCCCCATGAGGATTCAGGGGGGAAATGGCCAAAATCTTAAAAGCTCTAACAATCAGGGAGGGAAGCTCTTCCCTGCAAAAAAGGCGAGCAGCCGTCGGATCATCCCCCTCCTCAAGAGCAGGGTGACCTCATCTGCCAAATCCAAAGTTTCTGAGGGAGAGCCCGGAGACAAAACTAGGCCATCTGTGTCAGATAGCTCCTCGGGATCCAAAATATCCACACGGGGACATTTTGGCAGGAAAGACAGAGGCTGCAGCAACCGAAATTTGCTGAGGAAAAGACGGGGCTGCCTGAAGAGAAGCTCCTGACTTCTTCAAAAGAAAGGCATTGTGCATTAATAAAACAAAATCTGGGGAAAAAGGAACTTCCCTGCTCCCTGTACATCGCTTCCCTCCATTGAAGCCTGTGCCACAGAAGCGCGCTGTGCCTCTTGTCTATCAACCGCCACGTGTGGAGCGGGTCGCGCCTGAGAGGAAAAAATGGCGCCCGCCAACGCACGCTGCACTAACTTCCCCGAGGAAACCGCCGAAACTATCCCCTGCGCTTCCGACTCACCGGATGCCTGAGGGGAACCCCCATCACGCTTAACACACGCTGCGGGCTGACGGCAGCAGAACTCACACTCCTCCGATGCTGCTCTCCGGCCCCCACACCGGGAGCAGTGCTTAGCCGTCTCAGAAGGCACCGACATGCTCCACAAACGCCTGCCCCAAAAACTGACTCGGCAGAACGTCTAGTTCCTCCGTATGATTAAACAAAGTCTCTTACCATTTTTTTTTTTTTTTAGTCAGGAGAAAAAGGAAACACCCGATCAGATCAACAGCCCGGGGCAACGGAGGAAAGGTAGGGGGAGACCGGGAGGGACTTGGCACCACCAGGTGTACACCACAAGCTGCAAACAGCCACTTAACCCCTGTCTGTGCTAAACTAGGCCCAGAGGACACCAGTTGCCAGATCAAAGCAGAGCTGCACAGAGATGTCCCTCCACCTGCTATATAGAGAGAATACCAAGGTTCAGCTGGCTGCACAGGTCCACATATAGCAAACCTCGGAGGGTCTCTCTATCTCCACCTGCTGGTAGAGGGACACAACCCACAAGTCTCTGGACTGATCTGTGGGACGCCATAGAATAGGTTAATCATTTCTGCTGGGAAATGGGGATACATATATGAAAGTTTCTGAACTACTCTTTATGTTATTTTCAGATATGTGGAGCTGCTTTAAACACAAGCAACAGTCCCCAGCAACAGAAGTAGAAGAATGCTTGAGACCAAACAAGAACCGGCAGGACAGAAGAAAATGGCAGACCCGCACAGACAGAAGATTCTTGTGGGAAAAAAATCAATTAGAGCCCAACCACAGTAATGAAGTATGATAAAGCACACTATCACAAGCACCTGCAAGAAAAAAATAAGCCACTGATGCAGAGAAATATCAGCTGCAAATATAAAGAAAACAATAGAGCTTTTTCTTTATATTAAATAGATTTGACAATGAGTAGAGAATGACATGGGGACAAAGTTTGTCTCTGTCCCCATCTGCACAAGCCTCCAACACTTATGATTTTATATTTAAATCTTGTTATTAAAGTATAAAAAGAAACAATATTCTGTACAACTGTTATGTCACAAATAGAAATCAATAACGAGCAACTGAAATAACTGCATCACCCCCCTCCCCGCAACTCT
The DNA here is from genome assembly GCF_901765095.1 of Microcaecilia unicolor. Taxonomy (NCBI): domain Eukaryota; kingdom Metazoa; phylum Chordata; class Amphibia; order Gymnophiona; family Siphonopidae; genus Microcaecilia; species Microcaecilia unicolor. The sequence continues at coordinate 322,407,782 of NC_044031.1, forward strand.
CTACCCTTCCAACCCCAATATCTGACTTCTACTACACCAAGGAACCCTAACCCACCCTGTTAAAATGTCCAGAAGGACAAAATACAAAACACTCTGTTTGCCCTAGAAGGGGCAGAAATATGCCCTATGCAGCACTGTTATGATTTTTAAATCTGTGAACAAATAATAAGTTATCATCAACCTCAGGATTCAGTCTAGCTATCCTGTCTTCAACAGTCCTTCCCACAATAGAAATGGTCCTTTCAGAACAGGGGCACAGCCAGACCTTGAGGTGGGAGGAGGCCAGATCCGAAGGTGGGGGGGGGGGGGGCACATTTTGTTTGCCGCCCACTGTACATCTTGGCTAGCTGGGGGTCCCCAACCCCCGCCAGCTGAAGCACCGCCGATGCAAATAACATGGCTGGCGGGGGTCCCCAATCCCCGCCAGCTGAAGACTTCATCCAGCGCTAGTTTCCGGCGCAACCTCATTGCCTACCCTCTCTATTTCCCTAACATCCGGCACACTCCTTTTAGTGAAACCGAGCATGCTCAATTTCACTAAAAGGAGTGTGCACAACTTGAGGGGAAGAGAGAGCAGGGCAGGCAACGTGGTGGCGTTGTCGCAGACCAGCGATGGACAAAGTCTTCAGCTGGCAGAGGTTGGGGACCCCCACCAGCCAACTTGTGGCCCCACCTAGCTATGCCAGTGTTTCAGAAGACATGCTGATAGCAGGAATGCACAGGATCTTCTGAGCAAGTTTTGCCAGTTTTGGCCAGCACTTTTGCTTGTTTTGTTTTGTTTTTTTCCAAAAAATCAAATCATCTCCATTTGCATCACTCAAACACAAATAACTGACCAATTCAAGGAAGGAGGGGGGGAGGAGTCAAGATAGTGATGGGAGTAGATGCATGGTTGTGAGCTCTCCTGGATTGGGACTACTGCTCGAGATACCGGACCCTGATGGGGAAACGGAAGGGCAAGACATGTACATTTCCTGCTGAAGATGATACTGGAGTCTCCCTCTTTAGCCAGTTGACTCTTGACCAGTTTGTGTTTTCTGCATCAAAGGTTACCTCACAGGCATGTTGTAGCGGAGAGCTTGTGCCTGCTGAAGGAAGTGAATATTCCTTCAACCCCGAGGTTTGCAGCACCCCCGATACTAGAAGTGGAACCGCAGCAGGAGTTGCTGAAGTCAGAGCTGTCGGATGTCATCTCAGCTTCGAAGAGCAGTGGGGCAACACCTGTTGAGTGTTTTCTTCCTGATGGTGTCTCTACAATGGCTGGGAATTTGGACATTTGTGGAGCAGAGGGCCTCTCAGGGAGTGGAAGGTGCAGGTGGGCCACAGCCTAGTGGAATCCAGGCAGCCGGTGTGTCGAATTTACGATTGAGAGAGGTATTGGCAGCTATAGGACAAATGAAAAAATCCTTGTTGGATCAAATGGATACATTTGCCGGGAAATTTGATTCTTTACAATCCCAAGTGGCAGAGTCCAAGGAGGGATTGAGCAGTGTTACTAACTCCCTAGAGAGTTTTGAACAATGGGTCGGTGAACTGAAATCTGTACAAGAGGCATTGATTAAATATAAATTTATGATACATAAAAGTTAGAAGCAAATCAGTTGAGGCATTTGAATTTGAGATTTGTTGATTTTCTCAAATGTCCTTTATTGTCACCTACTGAAATGGTTAAAAGATATCTTCGGGAAGTTCTAAAATTTCTCAGAAAACCACACCTCCTATTTCAAAAGCTTACTTTACAAGAACTGAAAATCAGCCTGTGAATGTATCAGCTGATAACTTGGAGTTGACTAACGTTTTGGAAAATTCTCAGCAGGAACTTCTCTCCTGTGCAACACTGATAGCTACACCTGCCCTTGAACCTGATCGCAATTGGGTTTCCAGATTATTTCTGTCAGAGATGTTTTGTTTTTTGGTCAATGTATATTTGTATATTTCCTGATTTCTCTAGACCCACACAAGTGAGATACAAGGCTTTTTTGGCCTTGCGTCCACAGGTACTGGCTCCAACGGTTACTTTTTTTCCTTCAATTTCCTAGCTCATCTCTACATTTATAGTCTATTCTAATTAAGACACCAAGAGGGGAATTTTCAATTTTCATTAGAGTCTGAATTACATTTAATTAGTTTCTAAGAAGCAAATCCTAAATAAATTACAAATTACAACAGTCAAAAGGATTATATTCATCTGATATCCCTAGTACCTTAAGAAGTTTTAATTAAACAACTCTATAATACCAAGATGCAGTCAGTACTCCAGCAGCAAGAGGGGTGCTATCCAGTCCTTTGCATTGAGTGTCATATGTATGATTATCTCCCAGTTGGTGAGATGTCATATGTATGTACTCGATGCAAAGAGCTCCTAGCTCTCAAAGCGAGTCCTCTCCGGGCTAGAGTAGCAGACTTGGAGGAGCTGAGGGAGACAGAGAGGTACACAGAGGAGGCCTACAGGGCCTACAGAAGTCCCATCTCCAATCTGGCAGCCCCTGTGCTGCATTGGAGGAAGGAGTCCTTCTAAAAGGAGAGCTTCATCCTGGTAAGGCTGGAAGTAATCCTGTAGACAGGACCAGCCCACCGGGGGATGCAATATCCTCTCGCACCAAGGATGTGTCTCCAGGGGCTACTGCCAGGTGGGAAGGGTTAGGACGGCTACTGTAGTTGGTAATTCGATTATTAGGCATTTAGATAGTTGGGTGGCTGGTGGACATGAGGGTCACTTGATAACGGTGCATTTTTTAACCCACATGGTCTTTTCTTGACTCCTGCCTAAAGGACACTCACAGATAAAAATTGCTCTGGCTTTAATTTTGCATTTATATCTTTATATTTTTCCAAAAAACCCTGTTTTTATCTACTCTGCTAAAATTGTGATTTGCTTGTCCCAATCCTTAGAGCTGTGGACCTGGATATTTCTTCTGGTACATTTAAATGCAGCTCTACAGATAGGTTACAGCAAACACATTCCAAAGGTTTTAAGTTCCATCTGCGGAATCGGAAAGAAGTAGAGAGATCGTGGATGCTTTTCAAAGTGCTCTGCTCAGACAAACAGTGACGGAACCCACGAGGGAGGGAGCGACGCTGGATCTGGTGCTCACAAATGGGGATAGTGTGTCAAATGTCTAAGTGGGTGCCCACCTGGGCAGCAGTGACCATCAAATGGTTTGGTTTGATATAACGGCTAAAGTGGAGGGTGGCCACTCAAAAATCAAAGTCCTGGATTTCAAGCATGCTGACTTTAGTAAAATGGGGGAATACCTGAGGAAGCAGCTGATGGGATGGGATGATGAACAAGAAGTGGAAGGACAGTGGTCCAAGCTGAAAGAAGCTATAAATAGGGCCACAAACCTTTATGTAAGGAGAGTAAGTAAAAGCAAGAGAAAAAGGAAACCGATATGGTTCTCCAAACAAGTGGCTGGGAAAATAAAAGCTAAAGAGTTGGCGTTCCTGAAATACAGAAAAACTCAAGAAGAGAAACACGGGGAGGAATACCGGATGAAACTGAAAGAAGCCAAGAGAGAGGTACGGCTGGCGAAAGCGCACGCGGAAGAACAAATGGCTAGAAATGTAAGGAGGGGTGACAAAAATTTCTTCAGGTATATTAGTGAAAGAAGGAAGACTAAAAAGGGAATTGTGAGACTGAAAGATGCTGCAAACCGCTATGTAGATAATGATGAAGAAAAAGCAAATTTGCTAAATAGATACTTTTGTTCTGTTTTCACAGAAGAAAATCCAGGAGCAGGACCGCAATGGACTGGCAAAAGTACATGTGAGAATGGAGTGGATATAGCACCGTTCACAGAAGAGAGTGTGTATGAACAACTTAAAAATCTAAAGGTGGACAAAGCAGTAGGACCGGACGGGATCCACCCCAGGATATTGAGGGAGCTCAGAGAGGTTCTGGCGGGTCCTCTTAAAGATTTGTTTAATAAATCCTTGGAGACGGGACAGATTCTGTGGGATTGGAGAACGGTGGAGGTGGTCCCTCTTCACAAAAGTGGTGATAGGGAAGAAGCCGGAAACTGCAGGCCGGTAAGCCTCACTTCGATTATTGGAAAAGTAATGGAAGCGATGCTGAAGGAAAGGATAGTGAATTTCCTAGAAGCAAATAAGTTGCAAGATCCGAGACAACATGGTTTCACCAAAGGGAAATCATACCAAACGAATCTCATTGAATTCTTTGACTGGGTGACCGGAGAATTAAATCAAGGACGTGCTGTGGACATAATCTACTTAGATTTAAGCAAAGCTTTTGACACGGTTCCCCACAGGAGGCTCTTGAATAAACTAGACAGGCTAAAGTTAGGACCCAAAGTGGTGAACTGGATTAGGAACTGGTTAACGGGCAGACGCCAGAGGGTGGTGGTAAATGGAGTTCGCTCGGAGGGAAAGGTGAGTAGTGGAGTGCCTCAGGGATCGGTGATGGGCCGATTCTATTCAATATATTTGTAAGTGACATTGCTGAAGGGTTACAAGGTAAAGTTTGCCTTTTTGCAGATGACACCAAGATTTGCAACAGAGTGGACACCCCGGAGGGAGTGGAAAACATGAAAAAAGATCTGCGGAAGCTACAAGAATGGTCTAACGTTTGGCAATTAAAATTCAATGCGAAGAAATGCAAAGTGATGCATTTAGGGAGTAGAAATCCAAGGGAGACGTATGTGTTAGGCGGGGAGAGTCTGATAGGTACGGACGGGGAGAGGGATCTTGGGGTGATAGTATCTGAGGATCTGAAGGCGACAAAACAGTGTGACAAAGCGGTGGCTGTAGCTAGAAGATTGCTAGGCTGTATAGAGAGAGGTGCGACCAGCAGAAGAAAAGAGTTTTTAATACCCCTGTATAAGACGTTGGTGAGGCCCCACCTGGAGTATTGTGTTCAGTTTTGGAGGCCGTATCTTGTGAAGGATGTTTAAAAAAATGGAAGCGGTGCAAAGAAAAGCTACGAGAATGTATGGGATTTGCGTTACAAGACGTATGAGGAGAGACTTGCTGACCTGAACATATATACCCTGGAGGAAAGGAGAAACAGGGGTGATATGATACAAACGTTCAAATATTTGAAAGGTATTAATCCGCAAACGAACCTTTTCCAGAGAGGGAAAGGCGGTAGAACTAGAGGGCATGAAATGAGATTGAAGGGGGGCAGACTCAAGAAAAATGTCAGGAAGTATGGCTTCACGGAGAGAGTGGTGGATGCTTGGAATGCCCTCCCGCGGGAGGTGGTGGAAATGAAAACGGTAACAGAATTCAAACGTGCGTGGGATAAACATAAAGGAATCCTGTTCAGAAGGAATAGATCCTCAGGAGCTTAGCCGAGATTGGGTGGCAGAGCCAGTGGTGGAAGGCGGGGCTGGTGGTTGGGAGGCGGAATAATACTGAGCAGACTTATATGGTCTGTGCCAGAGCTGGTGGTGGGAGGCAGGGCTGGTGGTTGGGAGGCGGGGATAGTGCTGGGCAGACTTATATGGTCTGTGCCCTGAAGAGGACAGGTACAAATCAAGGTAGGGTATACACAAAAAGTAGCACACATGAGTTTATCTTGTTGGGCAGACTGGATGGACCGTGCAGATATTTTTCTGCCGTCATCTACTATGTTATGTATGTTACTATGGTGCGAAGGTGGCGGACCTCACACATCACCTAGATAGGATTTTAGATAGTGCTGGGGAGGAGCTGGCTGTCTTGGTACATGTGGGTACCAATGACATAGGAAAATGTGGGAGAGAGGTTCTGGAAGCCAAATTTAGGCACTTAGGTAGAAAACTCAAATCCAGAACCTCTACGGTAGCATTTTCAAGTGCTATGGTTCCACGCGCAGGGTCAAAGAGAGAGGCAGAGCTCCAGAGTTTCAATGCGTGGATGAGACGATGGTGCAGGGAGGAGGGTTTTAGATTTGTTAGGAACTAGGCAACATTCTGGGGAAGAGGGAGCCTATTCCGAAAGGATGGGCTCCACCTTAACCAGGGTGGGACCAGGCTGCTGGCATTGGCATTTAAAAAGGAGATAGAGCAGCTTTTAAACTAGGTACTGGGGGTGCACGGCAGAATACAGTTATTCAATATGGTTCTATTCCCAAGGTGGATTTACACACTACAAATACTGCCGATCCAGTTGTTGAAGTGGGACTTGCAAATATAGTGGAAACTTTTATCCAGATTTTGATGGGCAGGGAAGAAACCAAAAATGGCCTTTAAATATCTTATAGGTTCTTGGAAATATGGAGGTTTGGGGTTGCCTAATTTACAAGTGTATAATCAAGCTTGTTTGTTAAGGCATCTTGGGGACTGGTTTTTAGGCGAACAAGATTTTACTCCAATAGAGTTTGAAACGGAATACTATACTCCATGTCACGTTAACTATTTGCTGCAAGGACCTGGGAAGATGTTACCAAAGGGGCTGCGGCATAGTATACTTCTGAGGCCGCTGCAAGAGGTGTGGAGATATTTGGTTCATTTGTTGGGGGGGGAGGGAGACCCGGAAACTTCCGATCAGATACCTATTCGGGGTGATCTGCAATTTTCCCCAGGACAGGATAACGCCAGTTTTAGGAGATGGGCCGAGCAGGGGGTTGATTCTTTTACAGCATGTGATGGACGATGAGGGCAAACTACTCAGTTGGGCATAGATGCAGGCTAAAGGAGGGGTGGAAGTTAGGGACGTGCTAGCATATCTACAATTACAGCATTATCATAAGTCCCTAGATAGAGGGGGATTGGCCTTTAACTTAGGTACTCATTTAGAGGAATTCTTTGGTCAGTTTAGAGAGGGGGGTCTGTCTGTCTCATCATTCTACAAGGAGTTACAGCGGCGGTCAGTGGCTGGATCTCAAACGGCGCTCTTGGAGAAGTGGAATCAGAATTTGGGGGAGTCGGATTTCATGACCCTCATTAAGAGGATTCCGGAAGTCTCCATAAGTGCAGAGCTGACAGAATGCCAATATCGGGTATTACATAGAGCATATTTTACACAGGAGCAGATGTTTCGAGTTGGGGGAGTTAAACACCGATATGCCCAAAGTGTAGGCAAAATATTAATTCTTTTTTCCATGCTTTATGGGAATGCTCCAAGGTGAAAATATTCTGGGCAGCGATTTTACACTATGTAGGAGGACTTTGGGGTTGCCCTTTGCTGATGGTGCCCGCAGGATTACTCCTAGATAAATATGAAAACTTTGGTGTTCATAAGCATGAGACAGTCTTCTTTATGCGGAAAGCGGTAATTTTGAGGAAAAGAATTATATTGGGTGAATGGATAGATGATGGGCAACCATCTTTTTGGGCATGGAGAAATCGCTTACATGCTTTGATGCTAATGGAGAGGAGGGGGGCTTAAAGTTCTCCAAAGCAAAAGAAGCTGTTTTTAGCAGTATGGGATGCATATCTTCAATCCCTCCCACACAGAACAAGGAGCTTGATTTTGAACAGTCTGTAGCTATTGACTCCATCGAAGATGGTAGTCGGCACTAATAGGTCAGCGTCTGGCTAGAGATTTTCTACCTGCTGCACACGCTGGAACTTGCTAGGGTTTTTTTTTTTCTTTTCTCAATTATAATGATTATCAGATATAAGGGAAGGTGAGGGGAGGGGGGATGAATACGAGCCGGTTTAGGATACTTCCCGTCCATCGTCCCGGGAGGTCATCAAAGCCCAGACCTCACGGGGCACAGATGGGGGGGGGGGGGGGGGGGGAGACTGTAACAGGGAGAGAGGGGAGACCTTACGGTTGGATAGATCAATAACTAATAAGATTTTCGGCTATACTGCTATTAGGAGTTAAGTATAGTAATATTACTAGTTCATGTTGCAAGGTCTGACAGTGGTACTGGGGAGGGGGGGGGAAGTTGGGTGGATAGGGGAGAAAATATTAAAAATTTTGGATGCTGATTAGTATTATGTTGTGAATTCATGTGTACTTTTCTGATCACTGACAGGTCATTTATGACCTATGAACTGCATAGCTATAAGGCTCAAACTTTTCTATACTTTTACTGAGAACTGCATCTTTCTGAAAGCTCTGACTTCAGCATTCTGTGTAGTATAGCAGCAATCTTCCTGAGAGCTGTGAAAAGCTGTGTATCCGAGGTCATGTTGACTCTAAAGAGCACTTTTACCCCTCCCTGGCAGAGGTGGTGCCTCTAATTCTACGATTCAGAAGGACACAAGACTGAATATGCAGTTTGAAAGTTAAGACGTGTTGAGTTTTTTTAGATAACACTATGATAAACATGGGTACTGAAGAAATTCCTGTAACAAGATGGCGACTGCAATCCTTTGTAAAGGCCTCGGAAGTGCTGAAGTTCTAAACATTATTCTGTGTTCTATAAACATTCAGATAGTATGTACCATTCTATGTAAACAATAGAGTGAGGCAAAAATTAGCTGATGTAACATAGAATTTAGCTGAAATTGCAAGTTGGGAGGGGGATTGATGCTCAATCCAGTGTATATAAGGTGCTGTTGTACTGTATCTAAACAGAAGGTCAGATGATCGACAGAGTAAGTCTTTTGCAGCTGTGGTCTCATTCCCTCTCGTGACAAATTGCCATTGCCTTTCTGCTTTATTATTACCTATTTTCTTTGCTATTTGTCACCTGCGTTATTGCTTAAGTTATTGCCTCACTATTTTACCTGATTACTGATTATTCTGCCTAATTGCTTTATCCGATTTGTTGTTATCTATATTGAAATAAAGACTATCCTTTTGGAAGGAACATAGCTTCTGTCCTTTATCTTGGGGTGGATGTAAGGAGATAGAAACGCTGTTGCCTCACATGTCCAAATGATATATTTCTTATGGTAAGTAGAAACATCAGAGAAATAAATTCCCACATAATTACAGCCCTCTCTGAGACTAGGCTGTCAGAGTGGGGCCATATAAGCACAAACTCCACTATAAACAGTTGTTTACATACAGCATGGTTTGTGCGTGAAATTTGTATAGTGAAATGTAAATGTTTAATATGCTGAAGTATCAATAAAAATAATTTAAACATAAACTAGATACTGGGGGAAGGCCGACAGTCGCTCAAAAGCACATGGTTCGGAATAAGGTATCTTTTAAAGATATCACCAAAACAGCGAAGACAGGGTATCCCGATAGTGAGGTTGCAAAAGAGACCGTAGTAGACAGGGGTGTGCTGGTAAATTTTTAACAACAGGCTCTTTCTCCGTATGTAGCCAGCACTGCAGTTGGAAGGGCCAGGGGTGGCCGGGGGGGGGGGGAGCAACACTTGCCTCTCCTCCCTCCCTTCGTGTGGGCACGCTAGGCATACCTTTGCTGGCAGCCAATAAAAGGAGTGCCACCACTCCCAACATCTTGCTCTGAGCAGCATGCTGGAACTTCTCTCACATGCTCCAGAAGTCCCAGCCTGCTGCCCAGAGATGGAAACAAGGAGCGGAAAGCAGCAGTAGTCTATTTACTTGGCTGGCAGGGCTCAGCATCCCCACCAGCAAAGTAAAAGATAATACAGCAGGGGGCCCAAGCCCACATTTTGGAAGCCAGTTGTTAAAGTAGCCATGGAGGGCCCTACTTTAACAACCGGCTCCCAAAATTCTTAAAAACTTAACAACCGGCTCTTGCGAGCCTGTGAGAGCCTGCTCCAGCACACCACTGGTAGTAGATCAGGTGTCCTTAAATAAAAATCAGACAAAAGATTGCAAATTAATACTGTCAGGTACTGAGCATGATGTAAATAGGAACAAACAATTAGCAGGAAGCTCTGTTGACGTTAGATGAAGGAACGAGCACTGAGACATTTTAGCTTATTAAGAGGGGTACATTTTGGATCCCCCTTTTTTTTTTTTTTTTTTAGTTTTACCCCTGTCGCAGCCTGAGGGCGAAACGTGGCCACGTCGGGTATTGTTTTCAATAAAGTTTTTTCTCTCTTGGTTTGTTTATTGGTTTATGTATAGTCTGCTTTCTTGTATTTTGTTCTTAAATAAAAATCAGACAAAAGATTGCAAATTAATAATGTCAAGTACTGAGCATGATGTAAATAGGAACATGGTCTGAAATGTCTATATGCGCATGCCAGAAGCCTAAGAAATAAGATGGGAAAGTTAGAATATATTGCACTAAATAAAAAATTAGATATAATAGGCATCTCTGAGACCTGGTGGAAGGGGGACAACAAGTGGGACACTGTCATACTGGGGTACAAATTATATCGTACTGATAGGGTAGATTGAATTGGTGGAGGGGTAGCATTGTATGTTAAAAATGGCCTTGAATCAAATAGATTGGAAATTCTGCTGGAAGCAAAATACACATTGGAATACCTATGGATTGAAATTCCATGTGTAAAGGGGAAAAGGATAGTGATAGGAGTGTACTACCGTCCGCCTGGCCAGGATGCACAGATGGATGTAGAAATGTTATCGGAAAGTAGGGAGGCTAACAAACTGGGCAACACGATGACAATGAGTGATCTCAATTACCCCAATATTGACTGGGTAAATGTAACATCAGGGCATGCTAGGGAGGTAAAATTCCTTGACGAAATCAAGGACTCCTTTATGGAACAGCTGGTACAGGAACCGACAACAGAAGGAAAAATTCTAGACCTAGTCCTTAGAGAAGCACATGATCTGGTGCGGGAGGTAACGGTGTTGGGGCCGCTTGATAACAGTGATCATAATATGATCAGATTTGATATTAGCTTTGGAGTACGTATAAACAGGAAATCCAATACGTTAGTGTTTAACTTTCAAAAAGGAGCCTATAATAAATTGAGAAGAACGGGTCAAAAATTTACATCAGGTGTGGATGCTGTTTAAAAATACCATTTTGGAAGCCCAAGCCAAATAAACTCCGTGTACTACTACTACTACTAAACATTTCTAAAGCGCTACTAGGGTTACGCAGCGCTATACAGTTTAACAAAGAAGGTCACTCCCTGCTCAAAGGAGCTTACAATCTAAAGGACGAAACGTCAAGTTGGGGCAGTCTAGATTTCCTGAATAGAGGTATAATGGTTAGGTGCCGAATGCGACATTGAAGAGGTGTGCTTTGAGCAAGGATTTGAAGATGGGCAGGGAGGGGGCTTGGCGTATGGGCTTGGGGAATTTATTCCAAGCATAGGGTGAGGTGAGGCAGAAAGGGCGGAGCCTGGAGTTGGCAGTGGTGGAGAAGGGTACTGAGAGGAGGGATTTGTCCTGTGAGCGGAGGTTACGGGTAGGAACTTAAGGGGAGATGAGGGTAGAGAGGTAACGAGGGGCTGCAGATCGAGTGCATTTGTAGGTTAGTAGAAGCTTGAACTGTATGCGGTACCTGATCGGAAGCCAGTGAAGTGACTTGAGGAGAGGGATGATATGAGCATATCGGTCCAGACGGAAGATAAGACGTGCAGCAGAGTTCTGAACGGATTGAAGGGGGGATAGATGGCTAAGTGGGAGGCCAGTGAGGAGTAGGTTGCAGTAGTCAAGGCGAGAGGTGATGAGAGAGTGGATGAGAGTTCGGGTGGTGTGCTCAGATAGGAAAGGGCGAATTTTGCTGATGTTATAAAGAAAGAAGCGACAGGTCTTGGCTATCTGCTGGATATGTATTAAAAAAAGGAGGGAGGAAGACCAAATGTCAGCCAGCATGGTTAAAAAGTGAAGCTATTACAGCTAAAAGAAATCTTTCAGAAAATGGAAGAAGGAACAGACTGAAAATAATAAGAAGCACCATAAGGAATGTCAAGACAAATGCAAAGCGCTGATAAGGAATGCAAAGAGGGACTTAGAAAAAAAGATTGCGTTGCAGGCAAAAACACATAGTAAAACTTTTTTTTAGGCATATTAAAAGCAAGAAGCTGACAAAAGAATCGGTTGGACCGCTAGATGAACGAGGGGTAAAAGGTGCAATCAGGGAAGACAAAGCCATAGTGAAGAGATTAAATTAATTATTTGCTTCGGTCTTCACCGAGAAAGATTTGGGAGAGATACCACAGCCAGAAATGGTATTCAAAGCTGACGAGTCGGAGAAACTGAATGAAATCTCTATAAACCTAGAGGATGTAATGGGGCAATTTGACAAATTGAAGAGTAGCAAATCTCCTGGACCAGATGGTATTCGTTCCAGAGTACTGATAGAATTGAAAAATGAACTGGTGGAACTATTGTTAGTAATATGCAATTTATCTTAAAGATCAAGTGTGGTACCGGAAGATTGGAGGGTAGCCCATGTAGCGCTGATATTTAAAAAAAGTTCCAGAGGGGATCTGGGAAATTATAGACCGTTGAGCCTGACGTCGGTGATGGGCAAAATGGTACAGACTACTATAAAGAACAAAATTACACAGCATATTCAAAAGCATGGATTAATGAGACAAAGTCAACATGGATTTAGTGAAGGGAAATCTTGCCTCACCAATCTATTACATTTCTTTGAAGGGGTGAACAAACATGTGGATAAAGGCAAGCCAGCTGATATTGTGTATCTGGATTTTCAAAAGACGTTTGACAAAGTACCTCGTGAAAGACTCCAGAAGAAATTGGACAGTCATGGGATAGGAGGTAGTGTCCTAATGTGGATTAAAAACTGGTTAAAGGATAGAAAACAGAGAGTAAGGTTAAATGGTCAGTATTCTCAATGGAAAAAGGGTAGATAGTGGGGTTCCCCAAGGGTCTGTGCTGTGACTGCTGCTTTTTAACATATTTATAAATGATCTAGAGATGGGAGTAACTAGTGAGGTAATTAAATTTGCTGACGACACAAAGTTATTCAAAGTTGTTAAATTGCGAGAGGATTGTGAAATATTACAAGAGGACCTTAAGTGACTGGGAGACTGAACGTCTAAATGGCAGATTACGTTTAATGTGAGCAAGTGCAAAGTGATGTATGTGGGAAAGAGGAACCCGACCTATAGCTACATAATGCAAGGTTCCACGTTAAGAGTCACCGACCAAGAAATGGATCTCGGCACCGTTGTTGATGATACGTTGAAACCCTCTGCTCAGTGTGCTGCTGCAGCTAAGAAAGCAAATAGAATGATAGGTATTATTAGGAAAGGAATGGAAAACAAAAGTGAGGACGTTATAATACCTTTGTATTGCTCCATAGTGCGACTGCACCTTGAATATTGTGTTCAATTCTGGTCACCGCATCTCAAAAAAGATGTGGTGGAATTGGAAAAGGTACAGAGAAGGGCGACAAAAATGATAAAGGGGATGGGATGACTTCCCTACGAGGAAAGGCTGAAGCGTCTAGGGCTCTTCAGCTTGGAGAAAATACGTCGGAGAGAAGATATGATAAAGGTCTATAAAATAATGGAGTGGAACGGGTCGACGTGAATCATTTGTTTACTCTTTCCAAAAATACCAGGACTAGGGGGCATGCAATGAAGCTATAAAGTAGTAAATTTAATACAAAATTGGAGAAAAGTTTTCTTCACTCAATGTACTACTACTACTTATCATTTCTAAAGCACTACTAGACGTACGCAGCGCTGTACACTTGAACATGAAGAGACAGTCCCTGCTCAACAGAGCTTACAATCTAATTAGGACAAACAGGACAAACAAGAGATAAGGGAATATTAAAGTGAGGATGATAAAATAAGGGTTCTGAACAACTGAATAAGGGTTAGGAGTTAAAAGCAGCATCAAGAAGGTGGGCTTCTAGCTTAGATTTGAATATGGCCACAGATGGAGCTTGACGTACCGGCTCAGGAAGTCTATTCCAGGCATATGGTGCAGCAAGATAAAAGGAACGGAGTCTGGAGTTAGCAGTGGAGGAGAAGGGTGCAGATAAGAGAGATTTACCCAGTGAACCAAGTTCCCATGGAGGAATGTAGGGAGAGATGAGCATGGAGAGGTATTGAGGAGCTGCAGAGTGAATGCACTTATAGGTCAATAAGAGGAGTTTGAACAGTATGCGAAAACGGATAGGAAGCCAGTGAAGTGACTTGAGGAGAGGGCTAATATGAGCATAACGACACTGGCAGAATATTAGTCGTGCAGCAGAATTTTGAACAGATTGAAGAGGAGAAAGATGGCTTAGTGGGAGACCTGTGAGAATCAAATTGCAATAGTCTAAGCGAGAGGTGATAAGAGTGTGGATGACGGTTCTGGTAGTGTGCTCAGAAAGGAAAGGGCGAATTTTGCTGATATTATAGAGAAAGAAACGACAGGTATTAGCAGTCTGTTGAATATGTGCAGAGAAGGAGAGGGAGGAGTCGAAGATGACCCCAAGGTTACGAGCTGATGACACAGGAAGGATGATAGTGTTATCCACAGAAATAGAGAGTGGGGGAGGAGGAGAGGTTGGTTTAGGGGGAAAGATGAGAAGCTCAGTCTTGGTGTCACGTCTGTGGTCGTGACCACCCTCAGACTTACCTTATTTCTGGGGGTCAGCATCTATGCTGGCTTCTGTCTGTTTCTGTGTTAGTCTTGTCTCTGTCTCTGTGTGCTGACTGCTTCACTAGACCTCACCTGTGTGGGCCATGCCTCTCTGAGGAGCCAGCATCTAAGATGGCTCCCGCTTGTTTTGTGCCAGCTTCCAAGATGGCTCCTGCCTGTTCTTCCTATGTGTTCCAAGCCTCTCCTTGGTGTGAGTGTGTTCCCTGCTCCTGTCCTGCAGCAGGTGGCATCATCTGGGAGAGCATTCATAAGGAAGTGCTGTACTTGCGTTCAGGGCCTTTGCATAGTATGCAGACGATGTCACAATTTATATCCCCGTTCAAACATGATCTAAATGAAATCAACAACGAAATCAACCAAAGCCTCCAAATCATGCACAACTGGGCGGATGCATTCCAACTAAAACTTAACACAGAAAAAAAACACAATGTCTTGTACTCACCTAACAACACAAAAAACTTCTCCACAATAATCACACCATATTGCTCTCTCCCTGTCTCACAAAACTTGAAAATTCTTGGAGTTACCATTGATCGAAACCTCACTCTTGACGCCCACGTGAAGAATACGATGAAAAAGATGTTCCATGCCATGTGGAAACAAACGAGTAAAACCCTTCTTCCCGAGACACATCTTCCGCACCCTGGTACAGTCATTGGTAATAAGCCATCTGGATTACTGCAACGCACTGTACGCTGGCTGCAAAGAACAGACTATCAAAAAACTCCAAGCAGCCCAGAATACTGCTGCCAGACTCATATTTGGAAAAACTAAATATGAAAGTGCAAAACCACTAAGCGAGAAACTTCACTGGCTCCCACTTAAGGAACACATTGCATTCAAGATCTGCATGATTGTACACAAAATCATTCACGCAGACGCCACAATCTACATGCTAAACCTCATGGACCTACCTCCCAGAAATGCCACAAGATCATCTCGCAAATTTCTCAATCTGCACTTCCCCAGCTGTAAAGGACTAAAATACAAGCTGATGCATGCCACTACCTTCTCATACACGAGCACACAGCTATGGAACACTCTACCTACAGACCTGAAAACAATCGACGAAATAACTAATTTTCGGAAATCTCTGAAGACATATTTCTTCAACAAGGCCTACAAAGAGAACCTATAACCTCATTAATCCACTTCACCAACCCACCCGGCATTGAAAGTCCACCTTCTATACTCCACCCCTAATCACTTCCTTCTTTCTTCCCTTAATCCCTGCACATCACTTATTGTATCTGATATCCTGGAATGTCAATGTCATAACAAAACTATGTAAGCCACATTGAGCCTGCAAATAGGTGGGAAAATGTGGGATACAGATGCGATAAAATAAATAAGTGTTATGCCAATAGGCCGTGAGGTTAGTGAGCAAACTGTTGCGCTGCTACTTAGCCTTTCTGTGGGGCTCTTGCCCATTTGCTATTTGTGTCTGTGGACTGCCAGTCCGTCTGTGTTGGCGCTGCCCTTCTGTTGTGTTTGTGGACTGCTAGTCCTTCCGTGTGGGCTTCTGCCCTTCTGGTTTTGTGTCTGTGGACTGCAAGTCCTTCCTTTGCCTTGCTCTGCGTATGGAGTCTGAAGCTTCAGCTATTTTCGGTCTGTCTGTGTTTGGAGCTGCTGAAGCTTCAGCCCTGACTCTGTTATCCCTGGTTTATTCCTCTGCCTGCTGCCCGACCGAAGACTCTCTTTGCTCCTGGTTTATTCAATTGTCCGCTACCTGCCCTAAGACTCTGTTAGCTCCTGGTTTAATCCTCTGGATCTTCAGTTCCTGCCTTATCCTGCTGGTCACCCCCACTCCGAAGCTCCACTCCGGAGGAACGATGGACAAGCGCAGGTGAAGTTGTTCCTGTTCTGTGTTTTCTAGTTGCCTGCCTCAGTACTACTCCAGTCCAGAGTTCCAGTCCTGCTCTTCTGTGTATCCAGTTCCAGGGTGGTCTTGCCTGCCGCTGCCACTCCTCGGCAGTGGCCCAAGGGCTTACGTATTCCGGTTCTGCCTCGAGAACCTGACACTTGGTCATGATTAGTTTCAGCTGGCGCTGAGACATCCAGGCAGCAATGTCAGACAGGCAGGCTGATACTTTGGCCTGGATTTTGGCTGAGATTTCTGGTGTGGAGAGGTAGATCTGGGAGTCATCAGCGTAAAGATGATACTGAAAACCATGGGATGAGATCAGAGTACCAAGGGAAGAAGTATAGATGGAGAAAAGAAGAGGTCCCAGGACAGATCCCTGAGGTACACCAACTGACAGTGGGATAGAAGTAGAGGAGAATCCACTAGAGTATACACTAAAGGTATGCTGGGAGAGATAAGAAGAAAACCAGGAAAGAACAGAGCCCTGAAATCCAAGTGAGGACAACGTATCAAGGAGTAGGTTGTGATCAACAGTGTCAAAACCAGCAGATAGAGAAGGATGAGGATAGAAAAGAGACCTTTGGATCTGGCCAGGAACAGATCATTGGAGACTTTAGCAAGCGCTGTTTCAGTTGAATGAAGGGGGCAAAAGTCAGATTGAAGTGGATCAAGAATAGCTTGAGATGAAAGAAAGTCAAGGCAATGGCAGTGAACAGCACGTTCAAGTATCTTGGATAGGAAAGGGAGGAGGGAGATGGGGTGATAGTTGGAAGGACAGGTAGGGTCCAATGAAGGTTTTTTTAAGGAGTGGTGTGACTACGGCATGTTTGAAGGCATCAGGAACAGTCACAGTGGACAGTGAAAGATTGAGGATATGACAGATAAAAGGGATGACAGCAGGAGAGATAATGTTAAGTAGATGGGTGGGAATAGTATCAGAGGAACAAGTAGTTAGTTTCGAGGAAGAAATAAGATGTGTAGTTTCCTCTTCAGTGATTTCAGAAAAGGAAGAAAAGGAGGCAGGTGTTGGAGGGTTGAGAGAATGGACTAAGGGAAGGAGAGGTGGAGGTGACCTGGTTGAGAATTCAAGCTTAATCTTGTGAACCTTATCATGAAAGAACTCAGCCAGAGTCAAGGCGAAAAGTGAAGGGGGGGTTGGACGTGAAGGCACTTTGAGGAGAGAGTTCAGTGTGGCAAAGAGACGTCGAGGGTTTGAACCAAGAGAATTTGTCAACTGGATGTAATAGTCCTGTTTGGCCAGTAAAAGAGCAGACTGGAAGGAGATCAGCAAAAATTTGAAATGTATGAAGTAAGAATGGGCACAGGATTTCAGCCAAAGGTGTTCGGCAGAGCGGCACAGGAACGTAGGTAGCGGATTCTAGAGGTCAGCCAAGGCTGGGGTTTGGTACGTTTTACAGAACGGGGAATGGGAGGAGCGAGAGTATCCAGAGCAGAGGAGAGAATAGTGTCATTCCATGTCAAGTGGTCTGGTGGTCCCTGCGCAACCATCACGGATTTCGATGAAATTTTCTGTGAACATTCACACATGTCCCCAATGAACATTGGTAAAGTTTTATGTTTGCCGATTCAATACTTGCTGAGATATAGCAATCTGTTTTACCCCATACTGCAGCCTTCGCATTGACAGACTTGGATAACATAGTGGTAAAGAAGAGATTTGAAACATTGGAGGACAGAGTAGAAGGGTCAGTAACCTGAAGATTCCTAAATGTATTGGTTAAGATTGGACGGGACTGGGGAGGAGGGTGTAATGAAACTCCGGAATTCGTTGCCAGAGAATGTGGTAAAGACAGTTAGCTTAGTGAGGCTTAAAAAAAGGGCTGGACGGCTTCCTAAAGGAAAAATCCATAGACCATTATTAAATTGACAAGGAAAATCCAGTGCTATTTCTGGGATAAGCAGCATAAAATGTATTGAAGTTTTTCTGGATCTCGCCAGGTATTTGTGACCTGGATTAGCCACAGTTGGAAACTGGATGCTGGGATTGATGGACCTTTGGTCTGTCCCAGTGTGGCAATACTTATGTACTAATGACTAAATTTGAAGGCAATAATTTTGTCTTCTTTGATCCTCAAAAATTGAAGAGTTTTATTTATGGCAAGAATCTCCGTTGGATCTTGTGGTTGCTATTACTCATGCTTATTAAAGTGCTGTATTTGGAAATTCCGCCTCCTAATTTCTGATTCTCCTGATTGATAAGTCTTTCTTTCTTTTTCTCCTTCTCCTTTACTTTGCTCTGAATTCTCTGTATTGGGTTTTTTTTCCCTCTCCTTCCTCCCTTTTTTTTTTTAACAGATAATGATGCAATAGTAGTTGGAACATAAGGACAGAGCCAGGTGGACTTCTACAATCTATGTCCCAGAAACAACAAAGAAAGACCATGATTAAGTATATAGTATGTTCATTGTTAATTTAATCTTGAATTGAGAATGAATATGACTGTTGGACAGATTGGATGGACCATTCAGGTCTTTATATGCCGTCACTTATTATGTTACTATGTAGTTTCCTATTTTGATTTTTCTATTTTTCATTGATGTCTTGATGAATAGAATTTATTGTGTAAGCAATATTACCTTTCTTTTGTCAGCTGTGCTTGAAATTATATTTTTGAAAATTATAATTTAAAAAATAACTGTCCAAATCATTAACAATAGCCTTCAAAAGGAGGCATTGTTCCACAAAAATCGCTGAGAAAACTGCTAATATCTATTTTCAATCTGGTTTTGGGTCAACCTTCTCAAAGATTTGATTGTCTATGTTTTTACATCATCTGGGAAGATAATAGGTAGAGAATGACATAGGAACGTTTGTCCCTGCCCCCGTAAACTATGTCCCCATCCCCGCGAAATCTGACACCCATCTGCACAAGCCACAAACTGGACAATGTTGCCACATTTAGACTGACTCTGGACAGAATTTCTGCATGAAGGAAGCCCTTCCCTCATTATTTAATACGTCACTGAATTCCACAAAACAAAAGGAGCACGTTCCCACATGCCATCTTCTCCTTTTGATGTAGGTACAGGGGAAAAAAAGATGTTAAAAGCAGCTTCCAGGTCTCAACCTAATTAAATGTTTTTTTTTAACCCATTGGTGCCCAACGTTCCCATATGTGGGGAAACAAATATGGGAACATTGGGCACTAATGGGTTAATGGTACTTATAAATAGTAAGTTTGATTGTAAAGCACCTGATACTGATAACATGTCTATTTTGGTGGCCCTTTAGTAGGTGAAAAGATTTCTGCACAAATACAGGGAGTCCCTACAACCAGCCCCCCCAAATGACATGATTCACAATTTAGAACTAATTACTATTCTAATGGATGAAAACCAATGCTTCCTCTTTGTACATCTGTATGCTGCACAAGCCGGCATGCTTGAAAATGTAAGTGAGACCAAATAAAAATGCTACCAACAATAAAGAACTACAACGTGGATGCAGCAGCTCATAGGTGAACAGGGATGACGGCTGCGTGGAGAGGGAAGGGAAACTACTAACCTCATGGGCTTTAGCCGACATGAAGTCTCATGTTCTCAATCTAACCATCTCAGTCAGCTCTTTCCTACTCGCTCTCTTCCAGCTCCTTGCATCATTGCCCTTCATTTTTGGGGCCGCTGTACGCGTCAGTAAGGTAAGTAAGCACACTGCTTTTCTTGCAGCCAGCAGCGATTCATCAAGGACAACTCCGTGGCCTTCCTCCTGTCAAGTCCCGCCCTCTCTACTGAAACTTCCTGTTTGAAGTCAAGCAGGAAGTTGCAGTAGAGCGGGCAGGACTTGGACAGGAGGAAGGCCATGGAACTGGCCTGTGTGAATTGCTGATGCTGTCAGCAGACTGCAGGAAAGTGTTAAGTGGTGACACCTGCAAGGAGGAGAGGATTTTTTAACCACAGGAACAAGGCTATTTACCGTTCTAAGTTTTGTTCCCGCATTTGCGGGAATTTTTTTTGTGTTGCCGTTACCTCAGGTTTATCGCGGTATACCACAGCATATCTGTGGTAGTGGTGTCATTCTCTAATAACAGGATTGTCTTTCAGACATGGATCTATAAGAGAACCAACCTTGTATAGTGAACAGGTAAATAAATGTCAATTAAGTGTTGGAAATGCTCCTTGATGCCAGCAACAACGGATGAATCTGTTGCAGTTAAGTTGCTTGAGCAACTGGGCATGCGATGAAAGGGGCACCCCGACATAATAGCCCTGACAAAACAGCCTTATAACAAAATCGCCCTTGACAAATCAGTCCCTAACAAAATTGCCCCTGCCACAAAATAACTCTTGACAAAATAGTCCCCTAGAAAAAAATAACACATCATAAAAAGTTGATAAACTACAAGTGAAATCTTCACTGATAAAGGCTCCTACCAGCATTACATTGTATAACGCATATATAAACAAAATTGTAAAGCTACCAATTGGAGTTCATAATCTGTTCTGCTGTTTAAGGAAACTATTCTTCCATCAACAGGCAAATTAAAAAAAACAACAACAATATTATCATCATTTTCATAGTCTTACCAACCTTATCCTGTTTGGCAAGGTAAGATTATTAGGAAAAAAATGCAGTGTCATATTCTGGGCAGCCTGATCGGGCCCTTTTGTCAGGGGGGCTAATTTGTCAAGGGTTAAATTGTGGGCAGGCTATTTTGACAGTGCCTGTTATGTCAGGGGCTATTATGTTTGGAGCTTTTTTGTTGGGGGCAGTGGCGTTCCTAGGGGGGCGGACACCCGGGGCAGCGCCCCGCCCCCCCCCCGGGTGCACGCTGCTGGGGGGGGGGGGGGTGCCGCAGCACGCGCCTGCTCAGAGTTCCCTGACTTCGCGCGTTCGCTGGAGCTCCCTCTGACCCGGAACAGGAAGTGACCTGTTCCAGGGCAGAGGGAGCTGCAGCGAACGCGCGAAGTCAGCGAACTGAGAGCAGGCGCGTGCTGCGGCACCCCCCCAGCGGCGTGCACCCGGGGCAGACCGCCCCCACCACCCCTCCCTTGGTACGCCACTGGTTGGGGGCCATTTTGCCGGGGCTATTTTGACTGGGTACCGATGAAAGGATGTTGCAGATGGTAGGAATCTGATCAGCAAATAAGACACTAGTTGCCACATCAAAGGCAGACAAGACACAAATGATATCATTTAAATGCAAAAGCAGGTGCTTCATTTAAATTCAAAAGTAGGTTTTTATTTTTAATGATTGAATTCAGTTGCCAGTTGTCTAAGACGAGTTAAGATTTTACATATTGATAACTAGCATTTTATAGATGCCATTCCATCTAGTTGGAACAGCCTGCTTAAGGCTAGTCTTAAGCTTTTAGAGAATAACACAGGGACAAAGTTTGTCCCTGTCCCAGGAGGCTCTGTCGCCATTTCTGTGTCATTCTCTAATAATGACATTTATGTTGAATCTTTTTTATTGAGAAAGTCAGAACTGATACAAATTTGCAGTTAAAGAACAATATACAAATTCAATTTTTCAAACCTTGAATCCATATCACTATACAATTTTTAAAATTTTTACCCCCCCCCCCCCACCCACCATTGTCCATTCCTCGCACCTTACTTGCATTTGTTTTACTGTCATCTTATTACTCTACGTTACTTATACAGCGCTATTTGTCTCAGTTTCAGTACTTGTCAGCAACCGGGCAACCAACATCACATCACACAGTGCATGATATTAATCAATACAGCATACCGTGCACTGAAGAGGACAGTACAAATAAAAAAAGTAGCACATATGAATTTATCTTCTTGGGCAGACTGGATGGACCATGCAGGTCTTTTTCTGCCATCATCTACTATGTTACTATATGCGTAGGGCCTTGTGTCTGATAGCCCTCCAACGGTTACTACCGCTTCTGTTGGCATTCACTCATGGTTTTTAATGAAACAAACAGAGAATATCTAGTTAGCTCAGGTGCGTCAGAATAACAAGATACTTGAGAGATGTCCAATGATATCGATCCATACCATCACCCTGTTTACCTCTTCCTTCCCCCCCCCTTCCATACCCTTTCCCCCTACCTCCCACCTTACCTGCAAACCTAGTTTACCACATATCCCCTCTACCCTCCCTCTGCTGTGCCAGCGTTCAAGCTCCTTTTAATGCCTTATGAATTGAGTATTCTGCTCCGTGCCACCGCCGTTAAAGAGTCCCAAAACGGGGCCCAAGTCTGACAGAATACCTCTCCTCTCGGTGAAGCTAGGTCACCCACCGCTCTACGCTCCAATGAGCAAAGAAAAATCATCCTCGCCCGCCACTGTGACAGCAAGAGGCGATCTGGAGTAATCCACAAATGCAAGATGACCTTCTTTCCTATCAAGACCGCTCGGTTAAGGAACGGAAGTAACCCTTTTGGGGAGATTTGGGACAAATGGAATCTGTCAAACAACAACAATGGTTTCCAACGCCAGGAGAGTCGCCACAAGTCAGACACATGGGTACACTCCTGTGTCCAAAAACCCAACACCCTTGGGCACCTCCAGAACATGTGTCCCAGATCGGCCGGTGAGTCTCCACATTTTAAACATTTATCTTCACTCTCCATCTTCGCTCGCCAGGATCTATGTGGAGAGAAAAACATCCTCGCTAAAAATTTGTATTAGGTTTCCACAACGCCACACTTTCTGCAACTTTGGGAATATCAATAAAGCATGCCTTCAATTGCTCTGCACTGATTCCAACAGCTAGGTCTCTATTCCACTGTGCTGCCAGGTGATCATAGTCATATTCACCAAGGTGAGTCCGTATGATAGTATTTTAGAGGAACTGCCCCCTGCGCATCCAAGGCCAACATCTACAATAGCTTGTCCCACACCATCGGACCCAGCTGCTCGGGGGGGAGTGACCGTAAATAATGGCGTAACTGAAATATTGCAAAGAAATCTTTCCTTATGTTACCAAATTCTCTAGTTAAGTCATCCAGTGTTTTTAATGTTCCTTCCTCTGTATATAACTGGTGAATATAGATTAAGCCATGAGCCTCCCAATCGGCAAATTGAAGGGACGTGTTGCCCGGCACAAAATGCTAGTTACCCCGGATTGATAACAGTGGGGAGCATATCGCTGACAGACCATATTGGCGGCACAGCCAACGCCAGGTCTGTCTTAAAGGAGACAACAAAGGTGCAAAGTATCTAGGCGTATTGACTTCCCCTGGCCGCGCATGTAACCAGGAACTAAAGTGGCGTGGGTAGAAGGCCTGAGTTTCTACTGCCGTGCAGGAGAAATAATTCTTATGACAATAGGTGACGCATGTTACTAGCCACAGAGAAATACTTGAGGTTTAACAATCCTAACCCACCTTGCGCCCGCGAGATATAAAGTTTCGCTGCCGCCATCCTGGACCTTTTGCCACGCCAAAGGTATCTGGTAACCATCTGTGTCACCAGGCTCTCGTCTCTGTTTTTTAGAAAAAGTGGCAGCACTTGAAGCACATAAACCCATTTAGGGATTAAGATCATATTATAAAGGGCTATCCTGCCCATCAATGTGAGAGGCAGGGAGGTCCACGCATGCAAGGTGGTCCTAGTTAACTCTCTCAGAGGCCCGATGTTCAGTTCATAGAGAGATTGTAAATTTGCCGATAACCAAACTCCCAGATATTTCAACTTTTCCTCTGCCCAAGAAAGCGAGAAAGTACCCTCCCACGTGTCAAGGATCTGTTACTGAATTGTAATACACCCACGCTCATTAACCACTACAGCTGCAATGATGATAAAGCAAACATAACACCAGAGTGGCACTCACTACCATGCATACTCCAAGATATAGCCATGTCATGAGAATCTGTATTGCTGCTTATTGCATTGTGTATGGCTAGTGTTCATCATTTTTTTTTCTACTGAAAAGGAAAGCACAGGCCAAAGTTTTCCAAGGGCAGGTTGCAGAACAGTGTAGATGACTAAAGGAAAGAAAACTATCAGATAAGTTTTTCTCCTTCCTTATTGTCTAGCTACACTGTTCTGCATAAATGGGATGTACCGAAGCAGATCTACTTGGCTGGAGAAAACAATGCACCCCTGAACAACAGCTCTGCCAAAGTTCGAGCAGGCTCTGGCCAACATGTCCAACCTGTAGTGCTTAGCAAAGGAATGGAGTGACAACAAAGTTGCCACCTACAAATCTCTTCAGGAGCCACTGCCCGGGCCTCTGCCCAGGAAGCAGCCTGAGCTCACGTGAAGTAGACCCTCATACCTTGAGGTACCAGAAGAATCTTGCAGAGATAGGCGGTTTCAATAGCCGCCTTGATCCACCTTGCAACAGAGGTGTTAGAGGCTGCCTGGCCCCTCCGAGGGCTATGAAAAAGAACAAATAAGTAATCAGAGAGAAGAAAATCAACTCCTTCAGGTACTGGAGCAAAGTCCTCCGAACATTCAGCTTGCGAGCCTCCAGTCTGCTGGAGCAAAATCCTCCACAACAAAGGAGGGCAAGCAGACCTCCTGATTGACATGGAGTGGAGACCTCACCTTTGGAAGAAAGGAGGAAACTATGCAAAAGGAAACTGAATCCTCTGTGAAGGAGAGGTAATGGTCCCAACAGGACAGCACATGCAACTCAGAAACCCTACGAGATGAGGTAATGGCCACTAGAAAAAACATCTTGAGAGTAAGGTCCTTGATGGAGACCAAGCACAGGGGCTCAAACGAAGCCTAGGCTAGCACACAGAGGACCAGATTGAGGTCCCACAAAGAATGAATTGGGGGGGGGGGGTAGGGGGTACAGATATGCCACACCTTTCAGGAACTGGGCCTCCTCCCTATGCAACGCCGGAGTGGTGCCCTGGTTCATACCCTGAAAACCGAAGAGAGCAACCACTAGGACTTTCAAAGAGGCCAACACTGGAAGTATTGTCTTCTTTGGTAGGCTGATCTATGGCAGTGATGGTGGCAGAACTCTGTGCTTGGTAACTTAAAGACTAAATTTTCTGCCACAGCATTAACATATAGGCTCTAGAAGGCGGCACTGCAGGGCCTAGCTCAGTCTTAGAAATAAATAAATAAAAGAGAGAAGCCTACATTATTAACTAGTTTCCATAGTGTACAACCCTGTCCCCAAAAATTTTCCCTAGAGATAGAAACTTAACAGCCAAGCCTATTAAAAAGAATAGTAGCAAGGCTCAAACATTGTACTAAAAGAAATTTATTTTCTGTTCTTTGCTAGCTGGAAATATTGCACTGCTACTGACCCGAATTACAAATGCTACTTCCAACAGGTGCAGGGCCAACACAAAAACCCCAACAACAACTCATAACCGGCTGCAAGTGTAGACACTAGGAGACTACCCCCAAGAAACCCAAATTCTCGGACGAATATGATCATCACTATATCTTCTACTGTCCCCTCACTCACGTTACTTGCCTGCAGTGGCGGGACGGGAGGTGTGGACCCGGAGAGAAGGGCCGCCACATACTCCAACGTGATACGCGGAAGCTGTAGACGGAGGCACATGGGAGTCACGCGAGGAGAGAGAGAGAGAAAAATGCGACGAAAGCTTCAGAATGAATGGGAAGGAAGAAAAGCAGCTGGAGAAAAGAAAATGAGAGCGATAAAGACGAAAAAGCTATAGCTCAGAAATGCTCCTCGCGCCTCCTCCACCTCACCGCCCTGCGGCCGCTTCGACCGTTGGTCACAGGCCGCTATATCCTCCGTCTCCGTCGGCTCGGCACGACGCTTCCAGCTTACCCTGGTTTCCTAAGGTCTCTATGATGTCATAAAGCTCTATCTCTTAGGTCCGCGACTCCGTCAGTGAGCTTGCAATACTGTCGGACTCGTCAAACTACTAATAGGCAATGGAACATGGTAAAAACCGGATTTCACGGATGCAGGCCCATAAGCAAGTCTTGAGTGCGCCCATCTTGTTTCCAACGCGTAATGGCATCTTAGGGTTTTTTTTTTTAACAAGTAAAAACTTTCTTTACTGCAGAAGGCCAGCTTTAGCTTTTCTCCCAGTCTGTGTGTACGGGGAAGAGGTCCAAAGCGTATAACGCTGGGTATCTGACCACATAGACAAACCTTCAGCTGAGTGTGCAACCCTCCCCTGTGGCTGGGCATGGCTCGGTTGAAGGCCCTACCCTACCCTACCCCATAACCCAGCATCTATCCAACCACTCCTCAGGTTGACAGCATTTCCCTGGGCCCTGCTCCTTTCTGTTTTTCCTCAGGTGGTTAGCATCTCCTCATCCCTTCCCTATTCAACCCTCCCTTTCTCCCTAATTTTGGCAAGGAGAAGCTCCTGGCGTAATAGCTAGACACCAATATTCTGTGGCACCTAACCTGTTATAGCGGGGCAGGAAAGGGGTAATACGGGGGTGGAGCCAGGAGTGGTGCCATTAATATGCCATGCCAGTGCCTACACAGCTAAGTGATAGGTCTGCATAAAAGTAACTTTGGTCACTTAATTTTGCCAGTGATGGGGCTCAATATCGGCTGGCAACCACATAGC
Organism: Microcaecilia unicolor; assembly: GCF_901765095.1. Lineage (NCBI taxonomy): Eukaryota > Metazoa > Chordata > Amphibia > Gymnophiona > Siphonopidae > Microcaecilia > Microcaecilia unicolor. Next base: position 322,434,445 of record NC_044031.1, read on the forward strand.
TTATGGTAGCAACTGGGAGTGTGCAAAGGTCTCCCCTCCCTCCTGACCTCCAGTATGACCCAAACCCCCTGCTGGAGCCCCCTACATGATGCAAAACCCTACCCCCCCCCCCAGCAAAAATCTCACTGGACCCCAACATGGACCCCCCCCCCCTTACAGACCCCCAATAAATCTTCCGACCCTACTTGGTGGTCTAGTGGTTGTCAGGGCAGGAGCAATTTCCATTCATTCCTGCCTATCGCAGCTCCAGATTCCAAATGGCTGCCATGACCTGTTGTGCCTTAGGGTAGTACTGTTAGTACAACAAGACTTCCACTAGAGGTCATGGCAACCATTTGGAATCTGGGGATTGCTCCTGCCTCCATCCCTAGACCACCTGTGGAGGGGGGGGGGGGTCCATGTTGGGGATTACAAGGCTCAGGGGTAGAGGAAATCAGATTTGGGGGTTGGCCTTTGCTCAGGGGGGGGGGGTGGATTAAGGGGTGGGGGAACCTGACCAGAAATCCTTATATGGGTCCTGGCTGATATTCAGCAGCACCACTGGCAGGAGCCACCTGCTTCTGGACCTTGGGTTTGCCACTTGGGCCAGCATGACAGAGAACCAGACAAAAGAATGCTAATTTCCACCCATTACCATATATGCTGCTGCTTTTAACATCCTCCCCCCCCCCCCCAGTCTGCATCACCCTTCCCATTATGTGCTGCGGGGCAGGGTACTGCACATCCCCTACCAGGGGAGTTCCTGGCATCCTTGGACATCAAGGAAGCGTACTTGCATATTCCCATCTGGCCTCCTCATCAACGCTTTCTGCGTTTTGCAGTCCTGGGCCGACACTTCCAGTTCAGAGCCCTCCCGTTCGGGTTGGCTACTGCTCCGCTGACCTTCTCCAAAGTAATGGTGGTCATCGCGACCTTCCTGCAAAAGGAAGGAGTACAAGTCCATCCTTATCTGGACGACTGGTTGATCCGAGCCCCCTCTTATGCAGAGTGCGGCAAAGCTGTGGACCGGGTGATTGCTCTTTTGAGCTCCCTGGAGTGGATCATCAACTGGGAGAAAAGCCAGCTGCGCCCGACTCAGTCCCTGGAGTATCTGGGAGTTCGATTCGACTCCCAAATGGGCAGAGTGTTCCTGCCAGACAATCGGATTGTCAAGCTTCAGGCTCAGGTGGACAAGTTCCTAGCAGCCTCTCCTCTTCGGGCTTGGGACTATGGGCAGCTGTTGGGCTCTATGACGGCCACGATGGAAGTAGTGCCCTGGGTCAGGGCCCATATGAGACCTATACAGCTCTTTCTGCTGCAGCGATGGACTCCGGCTTCGGAGGATTACGCTGTGCGCCTTCCCTTGGATCCAGCGGTACGCAAGGCGCTGAGCTGGTGGCTGAGGCCAGACAAGCTGTCCGCAGGAATGCCTCTTATGACCCCGGAGTGGGTTGTCGTCACGGCGGACGCCTCTTTGTGGGGCTGGGGAGCCCACTGCTTGGGAAGGACAGCTCAGGGGCTCTGGTCTCCTGCAGAGGCAAAGTGGTCTATCAACCTCCCGGAACTCAGAGCCATTCGGTTGGCGCCTTTGGAGTTTCTCCCAGTCCTGGCGCTGAAGCCAGTACTGGTCCTGTCGGACAATGCCACGGCTGTGGCCTATGTCAATCGCCGGGGAGGTACCAGGAGCGCCCCTCTAGCCAAGGAGGCCATGAAGCTATGCCTGTGGGCGGAAGCAAACCTGGAACAGCTGTCGGCGGCCCACATTGCGGGAGTCATGAATACTGCTCAGGCGTTCTTGGACATCACGAAGCGCTGGGGCCAGCCGAACCTAGATCTGATGGCGTCATCAGCCAATTGCCAAGTGCTGCGCTTTTTCAGCAGAGGACGGGACCCTCGATCCCTGGGAGTAGATGCTCTTCTCCAATAGTGGCCGACACAGGAGCTTCTCTATGTGTTCCCGCCTTGGCCCATGTTGGGCAGGGTGCTAGGCCGGGTGGCAAAGCATCCGGGCCGGATAATCCTGGTGAGTCCGGATTGGCCCAGACGTCCCTGGTATGTGGACTTGATCAGGCTCTCAGTGGACGGCCCTCTGCAGCTGCCAGTGGAGCGGGGCCTGTTGCATCAGGGTCCCGTGGTGATGGAGGATCCCTCCCCCTTTGGTCTTATGGCCTGGCTATTGAGCGGCAGCGTCTGAGGAAGAAGGGCTTCTCAGACAAGGTCATCGCCACTATGCTGAGAGCTAGGAAGCACTCTACTTCAACTGCTTACGCCAGGGTTTGGCGTACCTTTGCATCGTGGTGTGAGGCAGGCTCACTTTCTCCCTTCACTGCTCCAATTTCTTCAGTGTTGGCGTTCCTGCAAGAAGGTCTGGAAAAAGGCCTGTCGCTCAGTTCCCTTAAGGTTCAGGTAGCGGCTCTTGCTTGCTTCAGGGGTCACCTGAAGGGTGCTTCCCTGGCCTCGCAGCCAGATGTGGTGCGCTTTCTCAAGGGAGTTAATCACCTGCGCCTTCCTCTGCCCTCAGTGGTACCTGCGTGGAATCTCAATCTGGTGCTAAGAGCCTTGCAGAAGCCGCCTTGTGAACCCTTGTCGAGGGCATCTCTGAAAGATCTGACGTTGCAAGCAGTCTTTTTGGTGGCTATCACTTCAGCCAGAAGAGTTTCCGAGCTCCAGGCGCTATCATGTCGAGAGCCCTTTCTGCAGTTCATTGAGGCAGGAGGGTCTATTCGCACAGTGTCTTCCTTCCTGCCCAGGATTGTTTCTCGCTTCCATGTGAATCAGCAGCTCTGTCTACCCTCCTTTCGTAGGGAGGACTACCCAGGGGAGTACTCCGCTCTCAAATATCTAGATGTGAGATGAGTCATCATCAGATACTTGGAAGTGACCAATGATTTCCGGAAGTCGGATCATCTGTTTGTGCTGTTCGCAGGTCCTCGTAAGGGTCTGCAGGCTGCCAAGCCTACAGTGGCACGATGGATCAAGGAAACCATTGCAGCGGCTTATGTGGCCGCGGGGAAGGTGCCGCCTATCCAGCTGAAGGCTCGCTCCACTAGAGCACAGGCGGCCTCGATGGTAGAGGCCGGGTCCGTCTCCTTGGAAGAGATTTGTAGGGCGGCATCTTGGGCATCGGCTCATACCTTCTCCAGACATTTCCGCTTGACTGTGGCTGCTCGGGCGGAGGCCCGGTTTGGAGCTTCAGTGTTGCGGTCAGGGATTTCTGTGTCCCGCCCTGGGTGAGTACTGCTTCGGTACATCCCACCAGTCTATGGATTGATCAGCATGATGATATGGAATGTAAAATTATGTATCATACCTGATAATTTTCTTTCCATTAATCATAGCTGATCAGTCCATAGCCCCTCCCAGATATCTGTACTGTTTATATTCTGGTTGCATTTCAGGTTCAAGTTTAGTCTTCAGTTCCTGTTCAGGAGGACTTCGTGTTCAAGTTTTTCAATTGGATTCTTCAGGAGTTGAGACGATTTTGTGTTACAGTGAGCTGCTGCATTCCTCTCCCCTCCGTTTTACAGGGCTGGATTGAGACCTAAATTCTACCGGCGCTCCCTCCCGCTTCATGCGGCTGTGGGGCAGCTTTGTACCCCTCCCACTTCGGCGGTGTTAGGGTCAGTCAGCTCCTCCCGCGGTTGCAGTTGCAGGATAAGCCAGATCCCCCCCGCATCGGCGGGTGTGGTGTCCCTCTCCCGCTCCGCGGGGATGAGCTGGACGGATTCCCCTCCCCCACTTGTGTGGGGATGAGCTGGGTTGATTCCCCTCCCCCGTTTCGGCGGTGGTGAGCTGGGCAGAGTGTCCCTTTGTGGGTGTAATTCTCTAAGTGCTGAGTCCTGCGGATGGAGCTTTGATATCGACATACTGAGGAGTTTCCGGCAGCACATGACCACATATAGGGAGGCAAAAGGATTGCTCTCTATCTCCACCTGCTGGTAGATGGACACAACCCACCAGTCTATGGATTGATCAGCTATGATTAATGGAAAGAAAATTATCAGGTATGATACATAATTTTACCTTGCAGAATCATCTGCTTGCCATTCTGAGTAGCACACCATTCACAAGATACTGGGAGCTACAATACAAATTCACACTCAGATTGCACATATCCCCTTATAGGGCCTGCAAAGCAGGGTTTGCAAATGGAGGGAACTGCCCCAAATGTACAATGACCAATTCGGGTCTCGGGTATATGTTCTGGACTTGCTTGCAGGTGGTTGAGTTTTGGAAACAACTGGAGGAAGAAGTCAGGCGAATATGGGGTTGTAAAGTGCAGCTGCAACCTTTGATTTTGTTTGATGAATATAAAAATATAAAACCAACCCCACCTGGCTTTGGCAGATTTCTCCAAAGGACTGTATTAATGGGGAAAAAGACCATACTACTGTGCTGGAGAGAGGAGACGGGGCCCAACAAGAGCCAATGGCGAGCAAATATGATTGAACTGCTGAAATTAGAAAGAAATGGGATACGAGATTATATGTCCATGGAAGGGAAACGATGGCAAGAAACCTGGACCAGATTTGTGAGCACGCTACAGCCAGCACTACAGAAGACTTTACTTAAAAAGCCATAATATAGTTTATAAAATTAGAAATGTTGTTATTATTGTAAGAAGAGAGGGGAAGATGCATACAGAATAATAGAAATTGCATTGTGGAGATTTATAGTATACAATATCTGTTGAGCTAAGAGATGCCTTACGGAGTTACTGTTTAGGAAAGGAGGGAGAGGGGGGTGGGGGGCAATGGGGAAGAGGGCGGGCAGGGATTGTATAGGATAGGCTTATCGGGTGTTTACATTGTTATGGAAAAGATGTTTCCAGTCATAGGTAAAGTAAAATTCAATGTTCAGGTATCGAACACTTATATGGCACCAAGGTGTTAATGGAAAAGAAGAAATGGAGAGGAGACGAGGGGATAAGGGGAGGTAATGATGAAAATGTCTGAGGAGAATGTTAGTTGCTCTATATACGTGACATTTAACTTGTTTATTGTATTGTCTTCTCAATAAAAATGATTTAAATATAAAAAAATAATACCTTGGCTGGTAGGGATGCAAATCCCTATACACAGTGGTGTACCAAGGGTGGGGCAGGGTGTTGGGAGTAGTCCGCCCTGGGTGCAGGCAGTAAAGGAGTGCATTACAGTGGTATAGCCATGGGATGGGTGGCCTGGATCCACTTTGGGCTCAGGCCCCCTCCCCCCCAAATTACAACACCTGTTGCCATGGCTGGTGGGGATGCTCAAGCCCCATCAGTGAAATAAGTCCTCTGCTCAAGGTCCCCTTGCCATCGCAACAGCAAGAACGTCAGTAGTGCGCTTCTAGCCACTGATACTGCACTCCCTGTGTATGCTCATTTCACACGCATGAAGTGAGCATTCACAAGGAGTGTTGATGTCAGTGGCTGATAGCATGCCACCAACTTCCCTGTTGCTCGGACAGCATGGGGTGGCTCAAATAGAGGACCTCTTCTGCTGATGGGGCTTGGGCATCCCCACCAGACATTGCAACAGGTGCTGCAGTTTGGGGGGCTGAGCCCAAAGTGGGCCTAGGACCCCCATCCCATAGCTATACCACTGTAATACACTCCTTTATTGCCTGTACTCGGGGTGGACTGCTCCCACTGCTCATCCCTACTCTTGGTTCGCCACTGTGTATAGGGATTTGCAGCAGTTTGGCATGTTCAATTTTTCCAGTTGGAAGTGTATTGCGGTCCCAGGGGTTGGTGTACTATTTGCAGTACTGCGTTTTCATGTATAGAGTTTATTTGTTCATTGGACTTATTAACTACCTTTATGAAGTGATTCACCCAAGGTGGAAGGGTCTTTGTACATTAGTAATGCCACACTGGGAAAAGACCAAGGGTCCATCGAGCCCAGCATCCTGTCCACGACAGCGGCCAATCCAGGCCAAGGGCACCTGGCAAGCTTCCCAAATGTACAAACATTCTATACATGTTATTCCTGGAATTGTGGATTTTTCCCAAGTCCATTTAGTAGCGGTTTATGGACTTGTCCTTTAGGAAACCGTCTAACCCCTTTTTAAACTCTGCCAAGCTAACCGCCTTCACCACGTTCTCCGGCAACGAATTCCAGAGTTTAATTACGCGTTGGGTGAAGAATCATTTCCTCCGATTTGTTTTAAATTTACTACTCTGTAGTTTCTTTGCATGCCCCCTAGTGCTAGTATTTTTGGAAAGTGTGAACAGACGCTTCACATCCACCTGTTCCACTCCACTCATTATTTTATATACCTCTATAATGTCTCCCCTCAGCCGTCTCTTCTCCAAGCTGAAAAGCCCTAGCCTCCTTAGTCTTTCTTCATAGGGAAGTCGTCCCATCCCCACTATCATTTTAGTCGCCCTTCGCTGCACCTTTTCCAATTCCACTATATCTTTCTTGAGATGCGGCAACCAGAATTGAACACAATACTCAAGGTACGGTCGCACCATGGAGCGATATAACGGCATTATAACATCCTCACACCTGTTTTCCATACCTTTCCTAATAATACCCAACATTCTATTCACTTTCCGAGCCGCAGCAGCACACTGAGCAGAAGGTTTCAGTGTATTATCGATGACACCCAGATCCCTTTCTTGGTCCGTAACTCCTAACGCGGAACCTTTCATGACGTAGCTATAATTCGGGTTCTTTTTTTCCCCACATGCATCACCTTGCACTTGCTCACATTAAACGTCATCTGCCATTTAGCCGCCCAGTCTCTCAGTCTCATAAGGTCCTTCTGTAATTCACAATCCTGTCGTGAGTTAACTTTGAATAACTTTGTGTCATCAGCAAATTTAATTACCTCGCTAGTTACTCCTATCTTTAAATCATTTATAAATATACTAGTAAAAAAGGCCCGTTTCTGACACATATGAAACGGGCGCTAGCAAGGTTTTCCTCATAATGTGTATGTTTTGGAGAGTGTATGCGAGAGTGACTGTGTGTGATAGAGAGAGTGAAAGTGCAAGTGTGTGTGTGTGTGTGTGTGAGAGAGAGTGAGTCTGGGTGTGAGTGTGTCTGTGTGAGAGTGTGTGTGTGTGAGAATGAGAGTGTGTGCAATTGCGTATGGGAGACACAGTGTGATAGAGAGAGAGAGAGTGTGTTTCACACAGATACAGTGTGTGCGAGAATGAGAGTGTGTGTGAGGCACAGATTGTCTGTGAGACTGAGTGTATGAGACCAAGCGAGTATGTAACTGACTGTGTGACACATAGAGAGTGAATGTGATACACTGTGAGACATAGAGTGTATGAGAGTGAGAGACAGAAACACATTGTCTGTGGGAGAGAGAGAGTGTGTGAGAGAGAGAGAGAGAGAGAGAGAGTGTGTGTGTGTGTGACAGAGATACCTCCCTCCCTCTCTCTCTATGGTGTCAGGCCCCCCTCTTTCTGTGGTGTCTGAGTTTGCTGCCACTGCACCTAAGCAATTGGTGTGCTGGAGGAGAGGAAGAGAGAGAGAGAGTGTGTGTGTGGGGGGGATGTGTTGGAGGGGTTCAGCTTGGAAGAAGAGGGGTGTGGGGGATTCAGGATGCGCTGCCAGATGAAAGTTAGAGAGTGAGTGTGTGTGTGTGTGTGGGGGGGGGGGTTCAGGAAGCAATGGCAGATGACAGAGTGAGGGAGTGTGTGTGTGTGTGTGGGGGGGGGGCAGGGGGTACAGGAAGCGCTGCCAGATGAGAGAGAGAGTGAGTGTGTGTGTATGGGGTTTCATGAAGCGCTGCCAGTTGAGAGAGAGTGAGTGTGTGTGTGGGGGGGGGGGGGGGGGGGGGGGGGTTCAGGTAGCGCTGCCAGATGAGAGATAGAGTGAGTGCGTGTGTGTATGGGGTTTCTGGAAGCGCTGCCAGATGAGAGTGTGGGTGTGTGTGTTTTGGGGGTGTGGGGGGTGTGTTGGGGGGGTTCAGCTTGGAAAAAGAGGGGTGTGGGTGGTTCAGGAAGCGCTGCCAGATGAGTGAGTGTGTGTGGGGGGGGGCGGTTTTTCAAGTTTTGCCAGATGATAGTGAGTGTTTGTGGAAGCACTGGCAGATGAGAGAGTGAGTGAGTGTGTGTGTAGGGGGGGGGGGGGTTCAGGAAGCAGGGCTAAATGAGAGTGAGTGAGTAAGTGTGTGTGTGTGTTGGGGGGGGTTCAGGTACGGCTGGCAGATTAGTGAATGTGTGGGGGGGGGGTGGCAGGGGTTTCAGGAAGCACTGGCAGATGAGACAGAGTGATTGTGTGGGGGTGGGGTGCGTGGAGGGGGGGGGTTCAGGAAGCGTTGGCAGATGAGATTTTGTGAGAGTGTGTATGTTGGAGGGGTGTGGGGGGTGTGTTGGGTGGTTCAGTTTGGAAGAAGAGGGGTGTGTGGGGGGTCTGGAAGCGGTGCCAGATGAGTGTGGGGGGTGGTTTATCAAGCTTTTGCAGATGACAGTGAGTTTGTGTGTGGGGGGGGGGGGGTTCAGGTAGCGCTGCAAGATGAGAGAGTGTGTGTGTGTGTGTGTGTGTGGTGGTGGTGGTGGGGTGGTTCAGGAAGTGTGGCTAAATGAGAGTGAGTGAGTGTGTGTGAAGGGGGGGGGGGGGGTTCAGGAACAGGTGCCAGATTAGTGAGTGACTGTGTGTGGTTGTGGCAGGGGTTTTAGGAAGCAGTGCCAGATGAGAGTGAGTGTGTGTGTGTGGTGGTGGTGGGGTGGTTCAGGAAGTGTGGCTAAATGAGAGTGAGTGTGTGTGTGTGTGTGTGTGTGTGGGGGGGGGGAGGGGGGGGTTCAGCAACAGCTGCCAGATTAGTGAGTGACTGTGTGTGGGTGTGGCAGGGGTTTTAGGAAGCGCTGCCAGATGAGTGAGTGTGTGTGTGTGTGTGTGTGTATATGTATGTGTGTGTGTGTACGTGGTTTCTGGAAGCGCTGCCATATGAGACAGAGTGTATGTGTGTGTGGGGGGGGGGGGTTCAGGATGCGCTGGCAGATGAGATTTTTAGAGAGAGAGTGTGAGTGTTGGAGGGTTGTGGGGGGTGTGTTGTGGTGTTCAACTTGGATGAAGAGGGGTGTGGGGGGGGGGGTCTGGTAGCGCTGCCAGATGAGTGAGTGAGTGAGTGTGTGGGGGCAGGGGTTTCTGGAAGCGGTGCTTTGAAGATGAGTGAAGGAAGCGCTGCTAGATTGCAGGGGTTTGTTTTTTTGCCTTCACTGCCTCCTCGGCGCCATCCCACCCAGCACGATAGTCCCGCTGTCGCCACCATCCCACCCACCGTTGCGTAGTGTTGCTGGCGGGGGACACGAAACCCCGCCAGCATAAGTCCTGTCTTCAGACTCCGGCTTGATCTTCAGCATTGCTAGCCTCTGCTGGGCGGGGTTATGTGCGTCTGACGTCCTGTACGTGCAAGACGTCAGACGCACAGAAGCCCTGCCTGCAGAGGCTAGTAATGCTGAAGATCAAGCCGGAGTCTGAAGACAGGACTTATGCTGGCGGGGTTTCGTGCCCCCCGCCAGCAAAGGTACGCGACGGTGGGTGGCTTGGGGGGGGGGGGTGTTGCACCTCCTGTTTTTTGTGGGATTTCTTTTCTTCTGTTGAGGTTTGTTGGTTGTTTTGGGGGGGGGGGGGTTGCGCGAGGGGGGCGGGGGGTGTTGGACCTCGGTCATTCTCTGGCGGGGCTCCATTTTATGTATGTAGCTTTTGGGTGGTTTTCTAGCCAGCGTTTCCTTGGCAGGGGGAGGAGTAGGGAAACACGCTCCGCGTGTTTCCCTACTCCTCCCCCTTCCTTGATGCAGTCCCTTCTTTCATTTTATGTTGGTTTTCCGCCCTCGACGTCATGACGTTTGACGCGAGGGCGGGGCAGCAAGTTGTTCAGTGGCTTCACCACCACGAACTTACGAACCGTTCTGGGACTCTGACTGACTTCAGTGACGTCAGTGTCCTCAGAACGTTGAGGTTGCCTTTTATTATAGTAGATTAAAAAGCAGTGTTCCTAGCACAGACCCCTGAGGAACCCCACTAACTACCCTTCTCCATTGTGAACACTGCCCATTTAACCCCACTCTCTGTTTCCTATCCTTCAACCAGTTTTTAATCCACAATAGGACATTTCCTCCTATCCCATGGCCCTCCAATTTCCTCTGTAGCCTCACAGTTCTTACCCTCGAGAGAAGTGGGAGGAGGAACAGGAGTGTTTCCTAAATTATCCACTGCATCCACACCCGCCCTGCAAATCCACTTTGGACACTTCTCCCCTGCACCCTGACACCCTCCCTCAGATTCTCTTGACATTACCCTCTGCCCCTACATACCACCACCTCAGAAGCCCTTATCAGACCAGGCCTACTCCACTCCCTTACTGTGCACCCATCCCTCTTTTTGGTTTCGTTGATGTTCCACGACACTACGATATGGTAGGATTTCCTGCGGCACTGTCTAGTTCATCTTCTCTATTTAATCTCCTGCCACTTGTTGTTGTGCCAGCTCTGTATGACTCATGAGTTCTTTCCCCGGTTTCAGGCGTAGATCTCTATGTGGGTCATTCCATGCCAAGTGGTCTAAACCTTCCCACCATCATGTCTCCAATTTTGTTCAAATTTTATCTGTTGCGCGAGTCAGGTGTTAAACGAAGTTTCCAAAAAATTGAGGTCTCTAACTGCAATAGTTGCAGATCTAGACCCCTTTTCTGAAATGTTGTCAGTCCATGAGTGTGCGACATTTACCAAAATGCCATTTTTGGGGTCTAATAAAATCCAAACACATTTATAAGAATGGCTAAAAATTTCAAATCCTGTACAGTTTTTGATGCTAATTCCGATGAAATACATTTTAACATTATGGATGCAAAATCCAGTCAAACAAGTTGACTCAAATTGTGCATCAAAATTGGTCGCGACTCATTGGAACATATTTGGACCAATATTCAGACCGCAACAACTTCCTTGCAAACAAAGATACTGTTACAAGAAATGATTTATTTTGGGGGAAATAGCTCTAGAGCAACTCGCCTCTCTTTATAATTTAAGAGCAGGTGCTGTATTTATAAGTTTTAGGATATTAATTTCACCACCAATCACCAAAGGTGATAATTGCAATAAATTAAATAAATTAAGTATATATAAAAGATACCATATACTCAGAACACAAAGAGACCGTATTTAGCTTCAAAAAGGTTGATTTAATATACAATTGCACACGAGAGGTAGGTTTTAAAAAGGATCTTAGAACAGAGAATTTGTGCATAAAATAGAACAAAGTAGCAGGTCTAGATCAAAAGTTATGTTACTTACAAGTCCTTGTTACACAGTATGAACAGCATTAGGTAAGCACATGTTTGCAGGACAGGAACAGGGCTTCTGCAGTAAGTGGAGCATCTGAGTTGCTTGCAGCTGAAGAGAGTCTGACTCTTGGGAAACAGCTTGTCCTTTTATACCTTGCAAGCTGCAGGAGGATATGCCATGTGGATCTTTGTCCTGGTTTCCACACGACCCTTGGGCATTTGCAAAGCATTGTGGTATCTTGGTCTCATGTCTGCACATGACCCCTGAGTCTTGGTCTCATGTCTTATGACATCACGAGACTTACAGTCTGGATTTTGCTGGCAAATGGTCTTTTGATGTCCTGCTCAGTCTCTGGGGCAGATACACATTACAAGTCCTTCCTTTCGGCACATGTCTGAAAGCTGATGGGAGGGGCAGGTATACCTTTGACAAGCAAATGTCCTGTTTATGCTTTTCCTGAGTTCTTTGTTTTCAATGGGGTATTCAGGTGCCCACCTTAGTCATGCCTTTGTTAGGTGGGAGGGCAGAGGAAGCTCTTTTGTTTAAGGAATGAGAAAAGGCAAGGTGAGGTCCCTGCCACTGCAGCAGTACCTTTGTCTTGTAAATATTCCCCAAAGGGAGAGGGAAGAGGGCTTTTGGAATGAGACTATTTTCTCTGCTGCAGTGTCAAATATATATATATATATTTAAAAGCTGCACAAATATATTGGTGTATATATATGTATCTGATCCAACACAACATCACGCTACACATTTAATTCTGATGATTGGCTTATACCATAACAATACGGACTTGAAATTTTGAACAAGCATTATGCTTGTGATGGACATAATACTGCCAGATTTGCAACTAACCAGCATCTATAACCGCCCTGCAGGATCTCTTCAAAGTTGGCACTGTCAGCGCAAATGGTAAAAAGTACCAAAGTTCAAAGCCAATTATTAAAAAAAGAGTCTGCCTGAATCAGCTTGTGAACAGTATCATCTGATATGTTTTTGTTTTGCCAAACTGAGCAGATCAAACTCCATAAAATTTATTAGCCAAGTAGACCTAAGGAAGCTACCACTTATCCCTGTAGAAGAGTAGTCTAATGGTTATTGCAGTGGGCTGAAAAGCTGGGAACTGGGTTTGATTTCCACTGCAGCCCCTTGTGACCCTGAGCAAGTCATTAACCCTCTATTGCCTCAGGTACAAAACATAAGGTTGTGAACCCAGTGGGAACAGAGAACATACCTGAATATAAATGTAAACCACTGTGGTTGTACCACAGAAAGGTGGTATATCAAATCTATTACCCTGGGTGAAGGATCTGATTTGGCAGCATTTAGTCTCTGTGCCTTGGCATTATACATGGTTTTGGAATAGGGTCTGAAGAAAGGTTCCTCCTCCCTCCTTCTCTGCGCATATCCAACAGATAGCCAAGACCTGTCGCTTCTTCCTCTATAACATTAGCAAAATCCGCCCTTTCCTCTCTGAGCACACCACCCGAACTCTCATCCACGCTCTCGTTACCTCTCACCTTGACTACTGCAACCTACTCCTCACTGGTCTCCCACTTAGCCACCTATCCCCCCTTCAGTCCATTCAGAACTCTGCTGCACGTCTTATCTTCCGCCTGAACCGATACACTCATATCACCCCTCTCCTCAAGTCACTTCATTGGCTTCCGATCAGGTACCGCATTCAATTCAAGCTTCTGCTACTAACCTACAAATGTACTCGATCTGCAGCCCCTCCATACCTCTCAACCCTCATCTCCCCTTACGTTCCTACCCGTAACCTCCGCTGTCAAGACAAATCCCTCCTTTCAGTACCCTTCTCCACCACCGCCAACTCCAGGCTCCGCCCTTTGTCTCGCCTCACCCAACGCGTGGAACAAACTCCCCGAGGCCATACGCCAGGCCCCCTCCCTGCCCATCTTCAAATCTCTGCTTAAAGCCACCTCTTCAACGTCGCCTTCGGCACCTAACCTCTACACCTCTACCCAGGAAATCTAGACTGCCCAACTTGACATTTCGTTCTTTAGATTGTAAGCTCCTTTGAGCAGGGACTGTCCTTCTTTGTTTATTTTGTACAGCGCTGCGTAACCCTAGTAGCGCTCTAGAAATGTTAAGTAGTAGTAGTAGTAGTAGGAATAGGGTCTGAAGAAAGGTTAATGGATTGTTTTCCTGAAAAGCCAGGGCTGACTTCTTTGTTCCCTGTGCACTAAAGCGAAGTGGTATCCTGTAGCAAACAAAATAAACCAGCTGTAACAGCTCAGGTAGAACACCAAGGACAATTTCTTCAATGCCTCAGCTGATAATTCTTATCTGTGGTAGCAATATCTGCTCCCTTGATCTCTCCTGCTTTTACTTAGCACCTGAAACAAGGGCAAGGCCTGGTTCAGCCCTCACCCCCCACACACACCAGCTCCATAAACAGAGAATCAGATCTCTGAAACTTAGTAGATAGGGATGTGCATTCATTACCATGCACTATTTTTATTTATTAGGATTTATTTACGGCCTTTTTGAAGGAATTCACTTAAGGTGGTATATACAGCAAGAATAAGTCAAACAGAAGCAACAGAGAATTACATCAGTAAAATTATTCAAACAATACAAAGTATGGCATAGTATGCTACATTACAATGTCAACACAATACACAATAAAACATTTTGATATGCTGCATAGGGTGTAAGAATGATGGAACATATAAATAGATAAGACAGAGTAATAGAAGTAAGAAAATAAGGCAATAATTTAAAGAAAGTTATAAATGAAGTCAGGAAATTGGAAGACTGAGCATACAAATCGCAGATGAAATTTTAATGTGGACAAATGCAAGGTGATGCACATTGGAAAGAATAATCCGAATCATAGTTACCTGATGCTAGGGTCCACCTTGGGGGTCAGCAACCAAGATCTAGGTATCATTGCAGATAAAATGCTGAAATGTTCAGTTGAATGTGTGGCGGCGGCCAAAAAAACAAACAGGGTACTAGGAATTATTAGGAGAGGGATGCAAAATAAGACCAAAAATATTATAATGACTCTCTATATCTCCTTGGTGCGATTTCACCTTGTGTATTGTGTTCAATTCTGGTCAGCATATTTCAAAAAGGTTATAGTGGCATTAGAAAAATTTTAAAGAAGAGCGACCAAAATGATAGAGGGGATGGAACTAATCCTATACGAGGAAAGGGTAAAGAGGTTAGGGCTCTTCAGCTTGGAAAAGAGATGGCTGAAGGGGGGGGGGGGGGTATAATTGAGGTCTACAAAATATTGAGTGATGTGGAGCGGGAAATACTTTTAAAACAATAGGAGGAAATATTTTTTCACTCATAGAATAGTTAAGCTCTGGAACTCGTTGCCAGAGGATGTGGTAACAGTGGTTAGCGTATATGGTTTAAAAAAAGGTTTGGACAAGTTCCTGGAGGAAAACTCCATACTCTTTTATTGAGATGGAAATGGGGGAAGCCATTGCTTGCTCTGGGATTGGTAACCTGGAATGGTGCTACTAATTGGGTTTCTGCCAGGTACTTATGACCTGGATTGACCACTGCTGGAAGCAGGATACTAGGCTAGATGGATCATTGGTCTGACCCAGTATGGCTATTATGTTCTTATCGAAATGAAATAGAAGTAAAATTAAACTCTCCTTACATTGGGGCTCATGGAATCACATTATCACATCATCTCTTTTGTATAAGTTTACATTTTAGATACATAAATGGATTAATCTGTTTTGAGCATGATTCAGGGACAAATGGTTTTATGTCAAAATAATAAAAATAAATATGTGGTTTCATGCATATCTCTCATTTGTTGAAACATAATAAAAGGGGCTATAATGCAGTCCATTGGTTTCCTGATATTTTGTTCTTGTGACTGCATTATAGCCCCTTTTATTATGTTTTAAAAATTGGAAGTAAAATTAAACTCTCCTTTCATTGGGGCACATGGAATCACATCACCTCATCTCTTTTGTACAAATGGATTACTCTATTTTAAGCATGTTTCAATGACAAGTGATTTTCAAAAATCAAAATAATAAAAATAAATATTTTCTTTTATGCAAATCTCTCATTTGTTTAAACATAACTAATTGGGCTATAAGCCCCTAATGCAGTCCATTGGTTTTCTTACATTTTGTCCTTGTGATGACTTATACCGTGCCAAAACTGGAAATACAGTGAGACAGAATAATAGAATTCAGTAACATCCAAAACTTATTAACATTACAATTGTGTTCGCATTTGGATAATAACTGAGAAAATGCTGTTGAAAACTGACTTGAAGAAGAAATAAATATATATATAACAGATGTGGAAAATGTTGCCACATTTAGACTGACTCTGGACTTCTGCATGAAGGTAGCTCTGCCATCATTACTGAATACCTCTCTTTTAAATAGAAGTAACAAACAATATTAAGCGCATTTTTATAATATACCTCTGCATTCCAAGGTAAAAAAACGATTTTAAATGCTCCCAGGTTTCAAACTTATTCATCATATGTGATGTGAGATATGGCATAAATAAACAGAAACTCTAAATGTTGAGCGCCTGATTTTCATAACATGATGTCTATTTTAGTGGTGTTATACCTGGAGAAAAAAAATGCACGAATACAACACCTGCTAGGCAGCTATAACCCCCCCCCCCCCCCTTCCAAATGACACACATTACAATGTATTATTATTATTTACTGCATTTGTATCCCACATTCCCCCACCTATTTGCAGGCTCAATGTGGCTTACATAGATTTGTTAACATTGATTGTCATTGCAGGATATCAGATACAGTTAGTAATGTGTGGCGATTCGGAAGGGAAGAAAGAAGAAGGGAGAGAGTGAGAGTGGTTACTACTGTTACCTATGAAAATTCCGTTATTATACTTCATCTGTGTACTTTCGTATGCTGTACAATCTAGAATGATTGAAAATATAAGTGAGATCAAATAAAGAACAACAACGTGGCTGCTGCAGCTCAAATGTTTGTTTGCTTTGTTTTGAGTGTACACAGAACGGCTGCGCCAGTGCGCGGGGAAGGGGGAATATACAAAGCTAGGTGGCGTCAAAGGTTTGACGTCATGCCGTCTCTTCAATCTACTCTAACCTCTTTGGCCATTATTACTAGGCTCCAGATCTCAATCTAACCTTGATTGCAACAGCACGGGGTCGGGAGGACATCGTTTTTAAGGTAGTCCTTCAAAATCCGAACATCCTGTATTTACTCGTCCCTGTCCTTAGTAAACCTCTTAAGTTTGTTGTTAATAGCAATTGCATTTGTTTGGATCTTGAAGATAGGTGGCTGGCTGCTGTTTGTACGGATGTTGTTCTGGAACGTCTCGGCAATGAGAAGGGCAGCAACCTGGGGTGGAACAGCGTCGCGGCTCCTGCGAGCAGGTCTCAGCTCCTGCCAACCTCCAGTAGCACAGGAAGGTTAGTGCTCATGCTGGCTCCCTTTCGTATTTGCCGAGGCATCAAACTTGCCTGTTCTCTAGGCCTGCAACCGATTCGCAGAGGGCGCCAGTGGTGAAGCTTCTAGGCAGCACCGCTTTCTCTAGTATAGCAGGGCTACACTTTTTTGGCTCCTAGCGGCTGGCTGGACATATGTAAGAGCTGAGGTTCAGGCTTGCAGGCTGTTCCAGCTGGAAGGAAATCTTCTAGTGGTTGCTTTTGCATGCGAGTCTCAACAAAATCGCTGTAACATTCTCTAAAGAGCAGGACGTGCTGCTATAAAGTGCTGCTGTGTGGCAGGCGTCGGGGGCGGGGCGCCTTCTGGTTTAGGTAACTTCCTGTTTCCGCATGGTTATGGTTATGAGAGTTGTTTGTTTACCTGTAAAGAGTAGTTACTTACCTGTAACAGGTGTTCTCCGAAGACAGCAGGCAATATATTCTCACATATGGGTGACGTCACGTCGGCCCGGAGGACTTTCTAGCAAAGTCTTCATCAAAATGAAAAAAATGTCCCTCGTCGCGCGGGCGGATGCAGTGTGCATGCGCACGTCCGTTTTCCCGCTCGCCGCAAGGACACACTCCTCGGTTAAATTCCAAGAAAAAGAGGAATACAACTCCAAAGGGAAGGTGGGAGGGTTGTGAGAATATATTGCCTGCTGTCTTCGGAGAACACCTGTTACAGGTAAGTAACTACTCTTTCTCCAAAGACAAGCAGGCCAATATTCTCACATATGGGTATCCCTAGCCCCCAAGCTCACTCAACATAACAAAGAACGGTCAATTGGGCCTCGCAACAGCGAGGACATAAGTGAAATTGACCTGAAACAAAACACAACTAACTGAGAGTGCAGCCTGGAACAGAATAAAAATGGGCCTAGGGGGGTGGAGTTGGATTCTAAACCCCAAACAGACTCTGCAGCACCGACTGCCCAAACCGACTGTCGCGTCGGCTATGCTGCTGAAGGCAGTAATGAGATGTGAATGTGTGGATTGAAGACCACGTCGCAGCTTTGCAAATCTCTTCTATGGTGGCTGACTTTAGATGAGCCAGTGACGCAGCCATGGCTCTAACATTATGAGCTGTGACATGACCGTCCAAAGTCAGCCCAGCTTGGGCATAAGAGAAGGAAATGCAATCTGCTAGCCAATTAGAAATGGTGCGTTTTCCGACAGCAACTCCCCTCTTATTGGGATTAAAAGAAATAAACAGATGGGCGGACTGTCTGAAGGGGCGTGTCCGCTCCACGTAACAGGCCAGTGCTCTTTTACAGTCCAAAGTGTGCAACTTGCTTTCGCCCGGGCTCACGTGAGGAGGGGAAAAAAATGTTGGCAAGACAATTGACTGGTTCAGATGGAACTCCGACACAACCTTCGGTAAAAACTTTGGGTGCGTGCGGAGAACTACCCTGTCATGATGAAAGACAAGGAAAGGTGCATGAACTGCCAGGGCCTGAAGCTCACTGACCCTACGAGCTGAAGTAACCGCCACCAAGTACGTCAGATGACAGGAATCCAGTGGCTCGAAAGGAGTTGTCATCAGCTGGGTGAGAACGACGTTGAGATCCCATGGCACTGGAGGAGGTTTGTCAAAAACAAACCTCTCATGAAACGCATGACTAAAGGCTGTCCAGAGATAGGCAGACCATCTGCATGTGAATGATAAGCACTGATTGCGCTAAGATGAACCTTGACCGAGTTGGTTTTAAGACCAGACTCAGATAAATGTAGAAGGTACTCAAGCAAGGTCTGTGCAGGACAAGAGAAAGGATCTAGGCCCTTGCTGTCACACCAGACAGCAAACCTCTTCCATTTAAAAGAATAACACTTATGTGTGGAATCTTTTCTGGAAGCAAACAGGACTCTGGAGACACCCTCAGAGAGACCAAAAGAGGCAACTTCTACGCTCGCAACATCAAGGCCGTGAGAGCCAGAGACCGTAGGTTGGGATGCAAAAGCGCCCCCTCGTTCTGAGTAATGAGGGTCGGAAAACAGTCCAATCTCCATGGCTCTTCTGAAGAAAGTTCCAGAAGAAGGGGAAACCAACTCTGACGGGGCCAAAAGGGCGCTATCAGAATCATGGTTCCTTGGTCTTGCTTGAGTTTCAGGAGAGTCTTCCCCACTAAAGGGATGGGAGGATACGCATATAGGAGTCCTGTCCCCCCAAAAAGGAGGAAGGCATCCGATGCTAGTTTGCCGTGGGCCTGAAGTCTGGAACAGAATTGAGGAACCTTGTGAGTGTCCTGGGAAGCAAAAAGATCTATTGATGGAGTGCCCCAAACTCGAAAGATCTTTTTGGCAATAGTCATGTTCAAGGACCACTCGTGAGGCTGCATAATTCTGCTCAGCCTGTCGGCCAGACTGTTGTTTACACCGGCTAGATAAGTGGCTTGGAGAAACATTCCGTGTTGGCAGGCCCATAGCCACATCTGCAAGGCCTCCCGACACAGAGGGCGAGATCCGGTACCCCCTTGCTTGTTGGTGTAATACATTGCAACCTGATTGTCTGTCTGAATGAGAACAATTTTGTTGGATAGCCGATCTCTGAAGGCCTTTAGAGCGTTCCAGATCACTCTCAATTCCAGGAGATTGATCTGGAGATGCCTCTCCTGAAGAGTCCAAGCTCCTTGAGTGTGAAGCCCATCTACATGCGCTCCCCACCCGAGGAGGGATGCATCCGTTGTCAGCACTTTTTGTGGCTGAGGGATTTGGAATGGGCGTCCCAAGACCAGATTGGATTGAATGGTCCACCAATTGAGGGAGTTGCGAAAATTGATGGACAGCTGGATAACATCCTCTAGATTCCCTGTGGCTTGAAACCACTGGGAAGCTAGGGTCCATTGAGCAGATCTCATGTGTAAATGTGCCATGGGTGTCACATGTACTGTGGAGGCCATGTGGCCAAGCAATCTCAACATCTGCCGAGCTGTGATCTGCTGAGACGCTTGTACTCTGGAAACCAGAGACAGAAGTTTGTCCGCTCTGGGTCCTGGAAGATAAGCACAAGCTGTCTTTGTGCACAACAGAGCTCCTATGAATTCCAATTTCTGGGCTGGGACGAGATGGGACTTGGGATAATTGATGACAAACCCCAGCATCTCTAGCACCTGAATAGTTATCCGCATGGACTGCAAGGTTTCTTGCGGGGAAGTGTTCTTCACCAGCCAATCGTCCAGATAAGGGAACACATGCACTCCCAGTCTGCGTAGCGACGCTGCCACAACTGCCAGGCACTTTGTAAATACCCTGGGAGCAGACGCCAAGCCAAAAGGCAAAACACAGTACTGAAAGTGCTGTGATCCCAGCCGAAATCGAAGATACTTCCTGTGAGCTGGAAGTATCGATATGTGAGTGTAAGCGTCCTTCAAGTCCAGCGAGCATAGCCAATCGTTTTCTTGAATCATGGGAAGAAGGGTGCCCAGGGAAAGCATCCTGAACTTTTCTCGGACCAGATATTTGTTCAGGGCCCTTAGGTCTAGGATGGGACGCATCCCCCCCTGTTTTCTTTTCCACAAGGAAGTACCTGGAATAGAATCCCAGCCCTTCTTGCCCTGGTGGAACGGGCTCGACCGCATTGGCGCTGAGAAGGGCGGAGAGTTCCTCTGCAAGTACCTGCTTGTGGTAGGAGCTGAAAGACTGAGCTCCTGGTGGGCAATTTGGAGGTTCGGAAATCAGATTGAGAGTGTACCCGGACCGGACTATTTGGAGAACCCACCAATCGGAGGTTAAGAGAGGCCACCTTTGGTGAAAAAATTTTAACCTCCCCCCAACCGGTTGATCGTTCGGCACAGGTACTTTGATTTCGGCTATGCTCTGCTGGAGCCAGTCAAAAACCTGTCCCTGGTTTTTGCTGGGGAGCTGCAGGGGCCTGCTTCGGTGCCCGCTGCTGACGAGAGCGAGCGGGCTGGGGTCGAGCCTGAACCGGCTGACAGGAATAAGATGTGTACTTGCAGCTTCTAGAAACGTAAGGAGCACTTCTTTTTCCCTTAAAAAACTTCCTAGAAGTGGAAGTGGATGCAGAAGGCGCCCGGCGGGAGAGAGAATCCATAGCGTTGTCACGCTGGTAGAGATGATCAATCATCTCTTCTACCTTCTCTCCGAAAAGGTGATCCCCTCAGCATGGGATATCTGCTATCTTCTGCTGAGTTCGTTCCTCCAGGTTAGAGGCACGCAGCCATGAGAGTCTGCGCATCGCTATACCTTGGGCAGAGAAGCGAGATACCACATCGCAAGTGTCAAAAACGCCCCTGGACAGGAACTTGCGACACGCCTTCTGCTGCCTGATCACTTGGCGAAAGGGTTCGGCTTTCTCCTGTGGGAGTGCGTCTACCAAACTCTCCAGTTGCCTCACAGAGTTCCGCAAATGAATACTCGTGTAGAGTTGGTACGATTGAATTTTGGCGGCGAGCAGACCAGCCTGATACGCCTTCCTCCCAAAAGAGTCCAGAGTCCTATACTCCCGCCCCGGGGGCGCCGAGGAGAAGTTCCTAGAACTCCTGGCTCTTCTGAGAGCGGAATCCACCACCGCTGAATCATGAGACAATTGAGCCCGCATGAGACTGGGTTCCCCGTGGATCCGGTATTGGGACTCAACTTTTTTGGGGACGGTTGGACAAGAAAAAGGCTTCTCCCAGTTCCTCAACATAAGTTCCTTGAGAGTCTCATGGAAAGGAACTGTGGCAGAAGATGTAGGTGGAGATGGATAGTCCAAAACCTCAAGCATTTTAGCTCTGGGCTCATCCACAATTTCCACAGGGAAGGGGATGGCCTCAGACATTTCCCGAACAAAAGAGGAGAAAGACAAGCTCTTGGGAGGAGAAAGCTGTCTTTGGGGCGAGGGAGTAGATTCAGATGGGATGCCTTGAGAGTCCTCACCAGAGAACTCCCCATGCATTTCATCGTCATCCTCTGATGAGGTATTATCAGATGGGGCTAAAAGCTCAGACAGAGCCGCCCGAATCTGAGCCCGTCTCGACGAAGAGGCTTGACGCCCTCTATGATGGTGTCGAGAAGTTGACGGTCCCTGAGACTCCGGCGAAGCTTCCTGCCCCGATGTCTCGGGAGAGCCAACCCGGGAAGTCAATGACACCGGCGCCGGAGGCGGCACCGGTGAGACAGACCTCACCACAGGCTGAAGGCCTGATGCATAAACATCCGGCACCGGCAATGTCGATACCTCCGACGCCATCGACACCGGTACCGTCGGCACCGACAACCTCGGTGCCGATTGCCACTGCTGCATCATTTCCATGAAAAAAGGAAATAGGGCCTGCATACGCTCATCAAGAGCTGCTGCCGGAAGATGCTGAGGGGTCGATTGAGGCATTGGAGGCAAAGGTTGGGGAGTGGGGACTCGGCTGCCAGTGACCCCACGCGTCGGTACCTCAGTAATAGAGGGGGAGCGATCCTCTCGGCACCGACGCTTCTCGGGTATCGAATGTATTGATGACCCGGAGCTCCCGGTGCCGTGACGCGAAGGAGAACGACGACGGTGCCTCTTGGCCTTCGCCCGACGCCTGTCGTCGAGACTCCTCGGCACCGGAGAAGAGGACGTGGAATCCACACGTCTCTTCGGGGCCGGGTCCGATGCAGGACGGTCCCGGGGGGTCTGCAAAGCAGGAGGCGCCGAGGTGGGCGGAGACCCACTCGATGCATCACTGCTCCCAGCGTGCATCGGTCGAATGGCAGCCTGACCCCGGTCTCCCGGTGCCGACGCCTCCTTCAACGTCGACCTTGACGATGCCGGCTTCGAAGGCATCGTCCTCGACGGCACCGACTTCAAAGGCGCCGATTTGGACGACGCCGAGGCACTGGGCCCAAAATTCTTCTCCCTTTGGGCATCTCGGGAGAGCAGTGTCCGCTTTTTCATATCGAGACACAGTTTGCAGCCCTCCGAGCGGTGGTCCGGCCCAAGGCACTGTAAACACCACGAGTGTGGGTCAGTGCTGGAGATGGCCCGATGACAGCGGGCACAAGGCTTAAAGCCGCTGGGCGTCTTCGATGACATTTTGGGAAAAACAGCCCCTGCCAAATCAAAAGACGCGATTGTGTCGTTAAAAGAAAAGGACACAAGAAAAAAAGGGGGAAAAAAAAACGAACGAGCGATTTAAATAAAATTGCAGGCTAAAAGAAAGAAAACTTAAACAACGAGAAAATAATACTAATAATACTAAAAAGGATACTTTTTGTAGTTTTTCTTCACCTCCGGGCACAGCAACACGAAGATGAAAAAATCACCGTGTCATCTCTTGACGCGGAGAAGAAAAAACTGAGGAGTGTGTCCTCGCGGTGGGCGGGAAAACGGATGCGCGCATGCGCACTGCATCCGCCCGCGCGACGAGGGACATTTTTTTCATGTTGATGAAGACTTTGCTAGAAAGTCCTCCGGGCCGACGTGAACTGTAGCTCTCCATGGACAGAAGATCAGATGAGATAGCCACACAGATGAATTGATGGCACGGTGACGCGGCCGACCTGATCCTTCTACGAGCACAAAAAAAAAAAAAAAATCAAACACTTTACTGCTCATTTCCCTAACTTCCTGCTCATGTCACTGAATTGAAATAGCCCACACACCCATGTCAGTTTTATGGATATGAATAGCAATCAACAACTATGGGAAGGAGGGGAGGGGCTGTGTGGCTATGTGGGAGAACTACTGTTACAGGTAAGCAACGCTCATTTCTCCACGGTTGACCAGATCACATAGCCACACAGATGAATACTCCCTATCTATTGTAATAAGGAAGAGGCTGTCCTACCCTGGTTAGGCCCCTAGAGGGCGCTGTTGCCCTAAAATGTCCAGGGAGAAGGGCTGGGTGAGTTGCTAAAGGGAGCCAGTAAAGGGGAGGTATAGCTGGAGGTCGCTAGGACCTGGGAGAGTCCTGGAGATAGAAACAGGTGCAGCTGGTTATGGGCTGGGTCCTGTTTGGCTAGTAACCACTTATACTCCACCTGAGTTGTGAGGGAAAAAAAAGGGAGAGCTAGCAGCTGCAGAGGAGGGCTGGTAGCTGATGCAGGAATAGCCCCATGGAAAGTACTGGCTGAGCCCGATGGCCTGGTGGTAGAACTGTGTGTTCCCAAGAAGGAAGCTGGCTGGGGTAAGAAGGCCCTGGAATATCAAAGAATAAGAACTATGTGTTCAAGGAGGGACTGAGTAACAGACTGTGTGTCTAAAACAGTGGAGAGGTACTGTGTGTCCCAGAGGGTCTAGAGCTGTGAAGAGGGACTGTGGGTCCAAGATGAAGAGACTGTGTCTTTAGAGCTGTGTGCCAGGAAGAAGAACTGTGTGTCCAGGGACTGAGTTGTACTGAGCCCAAATGGCTGGGTGAGAGGGCTCAGGGGGAAGAACTCTATGAATATTGAACTGTGCCCTTTGGACAAGAAATGAAATGATTAAGCTGGAAGAACTGGTTAAGCTGGTGAAAGTGTTTTAAAGCTAAAAGAAGTGTGGTCCAGAGGCTGGAATAAAGAGTTTTATGAAAATAGCCTGATTGGTGAGACCTGACTATGCTGACTATGATTGTTTTTTGAGAAGCAGGTCACCCTGAGCAGTAAAGGGTAGCTGATGATTTGCATAAAATCTGCATATTAGGAACCAGCTCACCCTGAGTGAAAGAGGGACCTGGGATCCTGAGGTGAGCATCCTCTTCACAATAGCCTCATCATTATCTCACTATACACAGGTAAAAATACTTAATATCATATACATTAAGTATAATGAATAAGTAAAAAGTGTCTGGTGGAGGCGACAAGTTGTCAAATTAAATACCAGCATCCAAAAACGCTTGTCCAAAGCTGGAGTCAGCAGCTGAAGCTGTATCTAGGCAGTAGTGATAAGCAGGAGTGTACACAGTGGGAGGGGGCCAGAGGTCGAGGAGGCGGCAGGGGGGGGGGCACATTTTAGTTTGCCGCCGCCCTGCTACTCCCCACCCATCACTGTAGCAAATAGCTTGGTTGGCAGGGATCCCCAACCCCCACCAACTGAAGCCTTCTCCAGCGTCAGTTTCACTAAAAGGAGCATGCAGGACGTGAGGGGGAAGAGAGACAGGGCAGGCAACGCAGCGGTGCTAGAGACAGGTGCTGAAGAAGGCTTCAGCCCTGTCAACAAAACCAGGGGTACAGAGGAAATTTGGGGGGGTCCAGGCCGCCGTGGCCCCACGTTGCTATGCCACTGGTGATGAGTACATTGTATACACAGAACCATGTTGCTTCTCAACAAATATCCATTAAAGAAGCTTGATGCAGATTGCCATAGAAGCCGCCATGGCACGTAATCTCTGTGCTGTAATGTGGTATTTTCCCCAACGGAGAAGATGAAGTTTGATAACAAAAACGTATACAGTTCGCAGTCCAATGTGAGATTGTTTGTTTAGTCACTGGATGAGAATGATCCAGATCAATGGACAAAAATAATTGTGATGGTCGATGAACAGAAGTTGTACGTTGCAAATAAATGGTGAGTGCTCGAACACAATCCGATGTATGTAATTCCCTGTGCCTAGGTGAGGTGGAGGATAAAAAGCTGGTAAAATAATTGACTGATTTACATGAAAAGGAGAAACAACTTTTGGAAGAAATTTGGGATGCGGTCATAAAATACCTTTAGCATGTAAAATTTGGGTGTATGGAGGATAATATACCAAAGCCTGAATTTCTCCAATACACCGTGCAGATGTGATGTTAAGGAGAAAAGCCGTTTTCCAATTTACAAATTTAAAATCTGTTGAATGCATAGGTTCAAAAGGTGGATGCATAAGTTGATTAAGGACCTTGTTGAGATCCCAAACTACCAGTGGGTGTAGATTTAATAATCCATTCATGAATCTTTTAGTTATAGGATGACGGAATAATGTAAAAGTATGAATAGGATCATGAAAAACCGAAAGTACTGCTAAATGTACTCTGATGGAAGAACACGTTAATCCACTATTGGAAAGATGAAGAAGATAATTTAGAACTTTTGAAATGGAGCACATGAATGGCTCTACATGTTGAGAAGTACACCAAACGACAAATCAAAGCCATTTTGAAGCATAAGATTTTCTTGTGGAGAGTTTCCTGAAGCTAATAAGACATTTATGACTGACTTGGAAAATATAATAAATGTCATTCCCTGAGATGAAGATGCCAAGCTTCTAAGTGGAGTCTGGGTATGTTCGGATGCAAAAGAGTGTTGTCTTGCTGTGTAAGCAGATCCTGACACTGGGGAAGCATTTGAGGAGACAATGAAATCAGACTGGTTAGAATGGGAAACCATGGTTGCCTTGGCCAATGTGGTGCTATTAATATCATTGATGCCTTGTCCTGAGTTGCTTTTCTCAACATCTTTGAAATGAGTGGATTTGGAGGGAATTCATATAACAGGTGGGATGTCCATGGAATGGAAAACACATCCTCTGCATTTACCTCTGACTGGGCCACCTTCAGCAAAATTTCGTGCACTTGTTCATTGGGGATGCGAATAGATTTATGTCCGGGGTACCCCACTGAGCAAATACTTTAGCGTAACTGTGATTTTGAGAGACCACTCGTGAGGTCGAAGTTTCCTGCTTAAAGAGTTCGCTAGAATGTTGTCAATTCCCGGAAGAAAGGAAGCCTGGATAGTTGAGTAGAGAGCTAGAAGTAGGTTCCAAATTTGGACTGTCTCGGAACAGAGTGTTCGAGATCCTATCCCTCCCTGCTTGTTGATGTAAAATATCGACACTTGGTTGTCTGTGCAATCATGAATGACTTAATGGTAGAGATGTTGATGAAAAGTTTGCATTGCTAACTTTATTGCTCTCAGCTCTAGAAGATTGATTGAACATTGAGATTCTTGACAAGTCCAAACTCCATTAGTCAACAGATGATACATATGAGCTCCCCCATCCCAGTTTGGATGTATCTGTTGTTAAAACCTTGGTAGGAGGAATTTGAAATGGTGCTCCCATTAGTAAGTTGGTTGGATTTGACCACCATGTTAATGATGTTTTGATGCCTTGAGTTAGAAAAATTGTTGCTGACAGTGGCTGTAGTGACTGAAACTATCTTTTTAAATACCATTGCAGAGGTCTCATGTGAAGACGAGCTAACGGAATGACAGTCACTGTTGATACTATATGACCTAAAAGAACTAATAGAGTTCTGGCTGTGGTCACTGCAATGGATTGGATGTGAAGAACAAGCTGTAATATTGTCTCCGATCTGGTTATTGGTAAACAGGCCAGTAGAATTGATGAAATTAAATCTGGTCCTATAAACTGAAGGTTTTGCGTTGGGATCAAATGTGATTTTTTTTTTTGTAATTTATTAGAAAGCCTAACCCGGAAAGGAGTTGACTTGTAAGATTCAATGCTGCAGTGTTTAGTTGTGGAGTTTTTGCTACAATTAGCCAATCGTCTAGATAGGGATACAACATCATTCCCTATTGTCAGAGGTAGGCTGTTGGTGCCACTACACATTTGGTGAATACCCTGGGAGCTGAAGTTAGACCGAACAGAAGGACTTTGTAGTGATAATGTTGATGGTCTACTACAAAACGTAGGAAACATCTGGAACAAGGATGGATAGGAATATGCAGATAGGCATCTTGAAGATCTATTATTGTCATCTATACGTCTTGCTGAAGAAATGGAACGATCATTGTCAATGTAGTCATTTGAAAATTTTCTTTTCTTATATACTTGTTCAGCTTCCTTAGGTTCAAATTTTCTCTGATTCCCCCTCCCTTTTTCTGAATGAGGAAGTATCTCGAGTAGAACCCCTTGTTTCTATGTGTCTGAAGTACTATCTTGATAGCTTGAGCCAACAGTAATCTTTCCTTTTCGTGTTTTAAGAGAAAATGTGTATGTGGAGTCACCTGAAAATGTGATGGAATCCTGACTGGTGGTCGAGTGTGAAAATTTAATTGATAACCCTGCTGAATGATGTTTAGAATCCATTTGTCTGTAGTTATTTGAGTCCATTCATCAATGAATGCTTGAAGTCTGCCTTCTACTGGTATGTTGGAATACTGGGGAGAATCAAAAATAAGGTGATGGTTTCTACTGGACTGCAGTACTGGACGAAGAATGCTATATTGGAGAAGCAAGCCAGATGCTAAAGACAAGATTTAATTTACATAGACATCACATGAAGAATGCCAGTGTTAGCCTGGATTCCACCCCTGTGGGGCAGCAATTTACAAAACCAAAACACTGTACCAGTGATTTCATAGTAAGAATCCTGAAAGGTAACTTTAAAACAATACAGGAACGTAAGACCTCTGAAGTCAGAATGATTGAATATTTTGACACCCAACAGACATGTAAGCCGCATTGAGCCTGCCATGAATAGGAAAGCACGGGGTACAAATGTAATAAAAAATAGGACAAGGATCTGGGTTTTCTAGCCCATTATAAACCATAAAGTTGTATTGCTCTGTTTATCACCCTCCTCTCACCTATCCACCCCCATCCTGTTAGACTGTCACTGTAATGCTTTGATGTTTCACTTATATATACTGTCATCTACCACATTTGCTTATTTCCGATCTGACGAAGAAGAGTAACCTTCGAAAGCTAATTAAGTTATGTCCAATAAAAAAGGCATCATCTTATTTTCTTTTCCATGTTTTATTTTGTTTTATTTCTATTGATTACCTTTTTTTTTTTTTTTATTTCAACAGTTTTTATTAATGGTTCAGCATGTTAAACATGAATGTACATTTCGATGTAAAATTGTGTAAATAATATAACATACTTATATGGAAAAATCAGTGGTTTCTGTTATCTAGGTTTTTTCCTCCCCCCCCCCCTCCCCTCCCTCCCACATTTTCTCCCCCCCCAAACCTTTGTGCTTATAAACAGAATATTTATCTCTTTGTTTGTACATAAACATCCAAATAAAATATTAAATTCAACTAATAACTCTTGTTGTATGTTGCTGATTGGTTGCCTATCTTGATCCACCGAAACCGCAGATCACATACCTGGCCGTTTAATATTGCGGCAGTATCCTCTTGTAGACCAAGGTTAAAGATAATACAAAACAACCATCTATTTTGTGTTTTAGAAGCTTTTCTCCCCCCTATGCCCCCCATCCCTTCCCCCTCCTTCTCAGGTTGGTATACTTTATTAACTTTATTAACTTCAAAATGACCTGAGCCTCAGTCATCTAAAACCTTCCCTGAACTGGGAAATAACCGTAATATATATTGAACTCGTTAAACAAATGTCAGGTATGGTCTTGAGATCAGGGCCTCATCCATCCTTTAACCTACCTAGCCAAGACTCTTTCCTTATTCCCCCAAAATCCCCCCCCTCCCCCCCTCCCTTCCCCTCCCTGCGCATTGCTTATAGTCCAATTCCCTTCACTGGTCCCAGGGAAGTCTATTCAAGATCTGACTTCTCGCCTTAGGTGATATGGTGTTTATATATGCCCCCCATATTGCTAGAAACCTCCGCTGCCTTCCCGGCGACAGTCCCGCTCCTCTAGACTCCCATGTCAATAGTTCCTGGAGTCTATTCCTCCAGTGCCAAAAGGAGGGTGGGCAATCCTCAGTCCAGTGGAGTAAGATGCATTTTTTCCCCAATATGCAGGCCTTGCTGAGAAACAATTTCTCTCCCCTCGTGGTTCCCATCCAGAGTCTGGGCATACTGAATATAGCTCTTTCAAATGTTATGCTGATTGTGCGCCCCAACACCCTTGTCAGGTATCTACCAATTGCCGCCCAGAATGATGATATTGACCTACACTGCCAAATCCCATGAAATAAGTTTGCCTCCAACCTAAGACACTTCCTACAGTTCTGTGTGGTCAAGACTCCTGCTCTAAAAGCTTGTCTCTGAGAGAAATAGGCCCGATGGATAGTGCGGAAGTGACACTCCTGTAATTCTGCATTGTGAACTATGGTTACCCCACTCTGAAGAGCTGACGATATTAACTGTGTAGAGATGTTTCTGCCTGACTCTATACTCCATCTATGTGCCACCTCTGTCAGGTCCCGTTCCCTTGCAAGCCTACCTAATTTATTGTAAAACCAGGACACTGAGATTTGTCCCGCTGCATCTCCTTCTAATAATTCTCTTAATTGTCTCCCAAATCGTGGGTGTAGACTATCTGGTGGGAGGGTATGCACATAGTGATATAACTGCCTGTACGCCAGCCAAGTGGCCGTTTTCTGCCCACACTTCTCCAAGAAGTCAGCGTACGAGAGCAAGGATCCATCTTCCCTTACCAGCTCGTCCAACGAATGGACTCCCCTACTCTCTAATAATCGGAAAATCCTATTTTCATCTCCGGGCCTGAATGAAACATTCCCCCTCAGAGGCAACCACACACTTCCTCTACTATCCTGCCCCCAATACATGAGCACCGTTTTCCACACATGTCTCATTGACTTTAATAGCACACTTCCTCTTACTTTTTCTGGTAAATCTCTCCTTGGAGAGTGTATCAAAGATACCAGGTGCCAAGGCCTAAAGAGGTCTCGCTCAAGCTCCACATGTGTATAAGTATCTGAATCCATCAACCAATCTTTCAAATGTCTTAACAGACACGCCTGGTTATACTTGCGGATGTCTGGGAGTCCTAAGCCCCCCATCTTTTGTGCCCCTAATAGGTATTTCCATCTCACTTTAGGTTTTCTACCCCCCCAGCAGAATTTCATCACTAATTTCCTAAGGGTTTCTAAATCTTTTTTGAGTAGCCACAGAGGAAGGGTTTGTAGAAGATAGAGCCATCTAGGGAAGACCATCATTCTGAACAAATGCAATCGTCCCAATAAAGTCAATGGCAAATTTGCCCAGTGCATCAGTTGCTCCTTTGTCTCCCGAAGGAACCTTTGCACATTAATGTCATATAACCTCGTCGGGTCCATTGCCAGCTGGATTCCTAAATATTTAAATGATGCGTTTGCCCACTGCAATGGGAATCCCTCTCCCCACAACCTCCGCAAATCATCTGAACCAGCCAACGCTTCTGATTTTAAAAGATTTAATCGGAAACCAGAAAAGTCCCCATATTCCGCCAGACTCTCCATCAGGTAGGGGAGGGAATCTCTAGGTTCAGTTATCAATACCAATAGGTCATCTGCAAACGCAGCTGTTTTAAAAAGAAAGTCCCCTATATGTACCCCCTTTACATCGGGATTAAGCTGCAGTTCCCGCAGCAGTGGATCCAGAGTTAGAACAAATAGCAGAGGGGAGAGAGGGCATCCCTGTCTAGTTCCTCTTCTAATCTTAAATCTATCTGAAGTTATACCATTTGCGTATACACGGGCTTCGGGGTCTTTATACAATGTTTGCACAGCTTCATTAAACCAGCCTTCTATCCCGTAAGCCTTTAATATACCAAACATGAAGCCCCAGTCCACTCTGTCAAACGCTTTTTCAGCGTCAAAGCTGATGAGTAAAGCTGGGTGTCCTTCCCTTCCAATTGTCTCCAAAGCCGCCAGAATCCGTCTTATATTTTTGGCTATAACCCTTCCCCGAGTAAACCCCACTTGTGGCTCAGCTACTAATGATGGTAATACTCTTGCCAGTCTGTTTGCCAATATCTTGGCCAAAAGTTTGACCTCAGTGTTAAGTAGGGATATGGGACGGTAAGATTCTGGCTGATCTTCAGGTTTACCTGGTTTCCTTAAAACTATAATCTGTGCTGTGTTCAGATGTCTCGGGAGGGCTCGTTGCTGAATAGATTCCTGAAAGACCTCTGTCAGGACCGGACCAATATCGTCCTGTAATAATTTATAGAACTCATTGCGGAGCCCGTCAGGACCTGGCGCCTTTCCCAGAGCACTTTGCTTAATTACCCATGCCACTTCCTCTGTGTCTATTGGGCCACTCAGCTGTGATAATTCTTCACTCGTTACTCTAGGAAGCTCTATGCTATTCAGGTAAACGTCACTATCTACCAACTGAGATTGCTGTGACTCATACAGTTTAGCAAAGAATTCCCTAAACACTTTGTTGATTGCTTTATCATCATTCACCCGCTTCCCTTTTGAATCCACCAGAGTGGCTATCTTACTCCGACCCGTACTACCCTTTGCTAATCTAGCCAGGAGAGCGCTACCCTTATTCGCGAACTTATATAGTTGATATTTATAGTACGCCCATGATTTCTTGGCCTCTAGATGTATTAGCTCGTTTAATGTTTGTTGGGTTTCCAATAATTGCTTCTTTATTTGCAATGAGTGACTCACTCCATATTGCTGTCGTAGGACAGTCACTTGTTTTTCTAGGCGTAAAAGCTCTCGCCTCCTCACTCTCTTTTGGTGACTCACATATGAAATGATTTCTCCCCTGAGCACCACCTTTGCTGTCTCCCAGAACAGAGTTACATTTGATCTGTGCTGTTCATTATCTATTTTATATTGTTGCCACTTGGAGATTAAGAATGGAGTGAAGTTTCTATCTCTATATAGATGCGATGGGAATCTCCAACCGCTCTCCATTTGCCCAGAACGCCCTCCCCGAAGGCCTAACTCCACCCAAGCATGATCGGATATCATTATGGGCCCTATTTTTGTGTTTTCGACCTGCGTGAAGAGTTCTCTTGATATTAGCAGATAATCTATTCTAGATAGTGTGGAGTGTGCCCTTGACATGTGTGTAAAGTCCTTCTCCAAAGGATTTAATGTTCGCCATCCATCCACCAGACCCAATGCTGACTCTAATAGGTTCACCCCTCTCACTATCCTTGTTAATTCTCTATCAGTAGGGTTGGATCTATCCATTTGAGGATCTGCCACATCGTTAAGATCTGCTCCTAATATTATCGGTATATCCCCCATGTCCAATATCTGTCTAATCACCTTTGTATAAAATGTTCGGTCAAAGATGTTTGGGGCATAAAGATTGCACAATAGCATAGGTTGGCGCTCCAGAATTACCGAGGCCAAAGCATATCTGCCCTCTGGGTCCACAATGACCTTCTTTATCTCTAAGTGCAGGCCCTTTTTGAATAAAATTACTACACCCCCCTTCCTTCCTTTTGCTGGAGCTTCTACAAGATTGCCCACCCACCATCTTTTAAGCTTAGCATGCTCCATCGCGGAAAGGTGCGTCTCCTGCAAGAAGGCAACAGAGGTCCCCCTATCTCTAAGTACTTTCAAGATTTTATGCCTCTTTATTGGGGAGTGAATCCCTCCAACATTCCAAGTAATAAATTTTAGGTTAGACATATTAACCTATCCCTAATCTCTCCCTTTGGGTAGTGTCCTCTAGTGTCTTTCTTCTCTTATTTGTGAGAGGGCGTCCCAGCCTCCGCCCCCCCCTCCAGATTTGAATGTTCCAAATTCTTAGTTTTACCCCCATCCAATGTTTCTACAAATTGTGCGCAATGCCCTCCCCCCGAAAACCCCTCCCATCTCCCCAAACTCCCATCCCCCCCCTCCTTCCCTTTTTCCCCCAGTCCTCCCATTCGGTTCCCCGAATCCATTCCGTTCTGGACTTAGAGCTACCCACCCTTGCATGTACAGGTCATCCAATCCCTTTTCCGCTAGTCGGATCCGTCCCCTCCCTCCATTCCTTCAAACATAGCATTGTCCCTCATAGATCATTCGAGCATGCCTCCTCTCAGCCACTCTTCAGACTTCTCTCTGCCACTTCCTAGTCTAGCATATAATCTCTTCAGTGGCATTCAGTCATTCATTCTATACCATGTGTTATATACCTCTGTAGATACCCCACTGTGGTCCATCCCGGTCCATAGGGACTCTACCTGTATTAGAATTATGATCTTCATCTAAATTCTTTGTTATATAGACCACAGCAGGGTACAACCTTTTACATTTCAGGTGGCCTTAAACCTATCACTTTACCCCCCTCGCTCCACTCATCATTCCAATCCTCCATTCATTCAAATGCTCCCTCAGCCATCCTGCCATTCATTATCTTGTCCAATGTGTTTATAATACTCATCAAATAGTTGTTCTACTGATCCCAGTAGTGATTATATGTTTTTCAGTATTGCAGCTTGTCGGCTATAGTGTCCCGACCATGCAATGTTCACTCATTAGACTCCTTTCAGTGATTAATATCCTTCTTCATATTTGCTCTCTGCCTCAGCTGCAATCCATCCGCAGTGCACATAAGGTTCAGTTCCCTCATCCTATGTCCTGAAAAATTACTACTGCCAAACAGGTGCCAAACAGGTGGTTTTACATCCGCTTCAAAATCAAACCACCTCGATTTCCACAAAGTATATCTGTCTTTCTTTATGATATTGCTTATGTGGGTTGCTGTCTGTCGTCTTGCAACTTGTTCACATAGATTTTCGCTTCCTCCACGCGGTCAAAAAGGACCACTTTACCTCCATCTTGAATTCTCAGTCTTGCCGGGTAAAGGAGGCTAAAACGACAATTCATCTCAAACAGTTTTGAACAGAGTGGTACAAAAGCCTTTCTCGCGGTCGACACCTTAGCTGAGTAATCCTGAAAGCACAGGATTTTTTGGTTTTGAAATTGCAAATGTTTCCCGCCACGCAGCGCTTGTATTATTTTCATTTTATGGGCATAGTTGAGCGCTTTAAAGATTACTGTTCTGGGTCGATCTCCCCCTGCTTGCCGCTGCCCCAACCGATGCGCTCGCTCCACCTTGAAGTCGCCAGCCAGCTCTGGGAGCGCTGCTGCCTGCGGGATCCAAGTCTCCAGAAAGTTCTGCAGATCTTTGTCAGGCAAGGCCTCTGGGAGACCGACCAGGCGTAAGTTGTTCCGCCTCGATCGGTTCTCCAGATCGTCGATTTTTTCTTCTAAGTCCTGTACCCGTTTGGACAACTTTGGGTGTTCAGTAGTTATGCTCTTTAATTCATCCTCCACCGTCCCAAGCCGTTGCTGTGCCGCTTGTATGTCCGCCATCATGGACACGTGCCTCTCCTCCATGCTATCTAATTTATCAATGATTTTTTGCATTTTAGTGTCCATAGCATGCTCTACCGCCGCTTTTACTTCCGTGATTATTTCCGCGGTCCACAGTGAACTCGGTGTAGGGGACGGCGGCGAAATTTTCTCCGCCATTTTGGTGTCTACAGCCCGCCCTTTTTCGCGGCTTTCTTTTCGCGTCGATTTCGTTGCCATTCACTCTCTTTCCGTCTCCTCACCACCTTCTTCGTATACAGGGACGTTTTATATATATTCTTATACTCTTGGGTTAGGTTTAGATGCTGAATATTATGCCGATTTCTTGGGTGCTCCGGAGCAGCGATATTTCCCCTCTTCACTCCTCCATAGCCCAACCGGAAGTAATCTATTGATTACCTTTAAAAGTGGACTAACACGGCTACCAAACCTCTCTACTGGACTGCAGAAACCACTTTATGAGGTCTCTTGTCTTTTGGAGTTCTAGACTGATAAGGATGATGTTGTTGACCCACTTTCGGTTTGTAGGATGAACATAGGATTTGAGGACCGTCTTCTTTGTTGAAAACGAGACTTGGACGAAAATTAAGGGAGTTCTTTATAATTTGCTCTGTGAACTTGTTGCTTGTCCATCTCTAAGGTGTCTTAAGGTAAAGCAGTCATCTCTAAGGTCCTCAATGAGTTCCTTTACCTTATCCCCAAACAGAGAGTCACCAAGACACGAGGCATCTGCAACCTTTTCAAAAATCTCTTCATTGAAAGCTGACGATCTCAACCAAGCTTGTCTACGGGATGCTATGGCTGAAGCTGCACCTCTTATATAGGTATCATAATTATCATAAGCCGCCCTAATCATATTCTTGGAGTATTCCTCAAAGTTAGCCATGACATTTTGAAAAACAGAAATATTATCTTGAGGTAAAGCAGCCCCAATTTTACTAAGGTTTTCCATAATAGTGTATTAATACTCTATATGGAGAAAAGTATGTACTGAGATTTTGGCTGAAAGCATAGCTGGTTGAAAAAAATCTATGAGACATGATATCCATAACTTTTAAATACTTTGATGGAGGATGATTGGTAAAATCTTTTTGAGTTTTGCTTTTTCTCATAGCTGACTTGACTACTAATGATGCATGAGGCAGTTGCTATTTACTGAAACCCAGGACATCCTCTTCTTTATATTCATTCTCTAATGCCCTCTGGACTGAATGAGGGGAATAAGGAGTAATCCAGAGCTTCTGGTGATGCTCCTTCAAAACTAATGCTAAAGGAAGAGCTATAGTTTCCTTGGTAATGTTCAAATATTTTGTAACAGTGTATTTATCAGACACCTGGTCTGAGTACGATGGAATTGGAATTGTAATAGTAAGTGATACTGCTAATTTTTAAGAGAAATTTTCAGTCAGAAATCTCTTCTAAGGTAATTGGTGTGTCCTGGTGAGGAGAATGAGGATTTGAAAGTGGTTTAGAATCATCTTCCTGATGATCTTGCTTAGGTGCTTGTTGTATAAATAAAGTATGATGAGACTGGAATGCCAGGATGAGAATCCTGCCGCCTGGAAATAGAAGAAGAAATAGACCGATCCCTTTGTCTACTTGCACGTTTCACTTGAGACTGTGAATTAGACTGTGTTTCGGCAGATGTATTAGGAGCATCATCTGCTTGCTGTTGCACTCTATTTAAATCCTGTTGTTGTGAAAAAGTGAGTGAGCAAATTTAACAAATTTGTTGGAATTTGTGACACAGGTTCATGTGGAACGAAATCTGTGTATTTACTAGATATTACTGAGTGAAAAGAACTTGACAACATCATAGAAGAAGTACGATGCCGACGAGATTTAAAATACCTGCATCTTGACTGATAGGAAGACTGTGTAGATACTGATTGACCTGAATAACATCTTGAATGGTGTAGACTGTGACATCGACTCCTGGAAGAGGAAGAACTCATCCGACACTAACGTTTGGGTGCTGGGGAGTTAGATGTTGAAACTCGATCTGACAGCAGCACTAAGCTGGTGTCAGGATCAGATTGATTTGACTGCTGCTGCTCGGCATCCAAAACATCAGAAATGGCTGTTAGTTCCTGCACAGACTCGGTGCCGAGAAATTCTGTTGCCAGTGTAAATGCTGTAGTCTGATCCCTGGGCACCAGGACGCTGCCTTCAGGTATGCGCTGGGAATCTGTGACCTTCAGCTTGGGGGAGAGGAGAGGCAAGCCAGCTCGCACTCCCATAACAACTGGCTTGCAGGATTCCAAAAAATTTAACAACTGGCTCTTGCGTGCCGGTGCGAGCCAGCTCCAGCACACCACTGATATCAGGGCATCTACACTATTTTAGAGAGCGGAGGCACAGACCTTTGCATATGTAATTTAGAAAACGTATTTTAACAAAAATAAACCTTTCAACTATGTACAGCTGTTGTCCGTTGGCTTCAATGTTGTTGCAGCCGCTGCTGCCTGAGCTCCTTGAGTCCCCTTGAATGTGGCGTATAGCTCCGAGCTTATAAGAACATAAGAATAGCCATACTGGATCAGACCAATGGTCCATCTAGCCTAGTATCCTGTTTCTAACAGTGGCCAATTCAAATCACAAGTTCCTGGCGGAAACCCCAATAGTAGCAAGATTTCATGCTACCAATCCCAAGGCAGGCAGTGGCTTCCCCGTGTCTGTTTCAATAGCAGACTATGGACTTTTTCCTCCAACCTGAGTTAAGAGCACAAATGGGGGAAGAAGAATGAGAGACTGAGAATGAGATGATTAGAAAAATAAAATAGTTAAAGGTAGGAAAATTATTATATTTTCCATTTCTTGATTGAAATATAACAGTTTTGAGAATTTACATTTGTTGTCTTTATATTTTGTACTGTGCTGGAGGAAATGCATCTCTTTCTATTTCTTTGGTGTTACTTCATATGAAGAGTCTGGCATCTAAGAATTTCAGTTTAATTTTTCTTGATATTAGTACTTTTAGTTTAGTTTTCACCAGTGATGTAAGTAGGACTGAATGGGCCCCGTAAAATACTATCCACCTTATAATCGAAAGAGAAAAACGCCTATATTCCGACCTAAATCGGGAGATGGACGTCTTTCTCTCGCGGGTGCCCAAATCGGTATAATGGAAAGCCGATTTTGGGCATCTTCAACTGCACTCCATCGCAGGAACGAATAAAGTTGATGGGGGCGTGGTGAAGGCGGGACTGGGGCGTGGTTATCGGCTGAGCAGAGATAGGCGTCTTTAGCTGATAATCGAAAAAAAGGCGTTTTTACCACGATTTTGGGTCACTTTTTTTGGACCCTTTTTTTTCACGAACAAGTCCCAAAAAAGTGCCCCCAACTGACCAGATGACCACCGGAGGGAATCAGGGATCACCTACCCTGACTCCCCCAGTGGTCACTAACCGCCTCCCACCAAAAGAAACCCACTTTACAAACTTTTTTTGCCAGCCTGTATGCCAGCCTCAAATTCCGTACCCACCTCCATGACAGCAGAATGTGTTCTATCCTCTGACAGCCTTTCCCTGGTTCTGATGTGGGTCTCGGGTGAGTGTGACACCTTTTCTGTTAAGGGCACTGCAGAGTCACATCAGCAATGCATTATGGTGGGTGTAGGGTATTGGGCTCCGTGATTCCACTAGCTTGTGTTAAATGCTCACGATGTTGGTAGTTGGTAGGCTCTACTCCCATGGTGCTTTTCCCTCTGCTTACTGGGTCAGAGTGTGCCCTGTTTTGTTTCCGGTAGTCCATGAGGTAGTGGCCATTTGTGTAAGCCAGTTTTAGATCCCGGTCATGTGTTAGCCATGTTACAGCACTTAGTTCTTACCTTGAATGTTGCTGAAAGAGGGCATTGTACACCAATCTGCCAGCTGGGGTACTAGCGAGACTCGTTGCCAGTGGGGCACAACCTGTGATCTGCAGTTAACTGTGAGTAAAGGTGCTTATTCAAATAAAGGACGTTTTCAGCGAGATTAGTCTTCAGGTGTGAACTGCTGTGCCAAGGTTATACACCAGCAACAAGTCCTGTCCCTGGAGCACTTTTAGTGGGTACTGCAGTGCACTTCAGGCAGGCAGACCCAGGCCCATCCCCCCCCACCTGTACCACTTGTGGTGGTAAATGGGAGGCCTCTGAAACCCACTGTACCCACATGTAGTTGCCCCCTTCACCCCTAAGACACCCCTAAGAGCTATGGCAGTGTTGTACATTTGTCCCTCCCATGACCAAATGGCTTGGATTAGGACGTTTCTGAGCTGGGCGTTTTTATTTTCCATTATTGCAAAAAAAAACCAAAAAACGCCCAGCTCAGAAAGGACCAAATCCATGGGCATTTGGTCCGTCCAAACCATATTTTCGAAACAAAAGATGGACGCCCATTTTTTTCGAAAATACAGTCTGTCCCGCTTCTTCACGTACCCGTTTTCGGACATAGACGCCCATGGAGATGGGCATTCACGTTCGATTATGCCCCTCTATCTCTCCCAAGGTAGGGGTCTGGAGGGCAGGGTGAGGAGGAGTCCCTGCAGACCTTCAGTGGACAAACCCTGCAAAAATCAAACACATTTGAGTTCTATATAGAAAACCTGTCATAGTAATAGAAACTGAAATGCAAGATATCAGAGATGCACACCTCACAAAGCTGACATATCACAATAAATTCAGAAAACAATAATTTTTTCCCACCTTTGTTGTCTGTTTTTTTTTTCCTTAAATCTCTTTTTAGGGTCTTCTGTCCTGACATTTCTTCTCTTTTTATTCTCACTATCCATCTTTCCTCTGCACCCCTATTCCAGCGTCTACTCACTGTGTCCCTGTCTTATTCCCCCCCCCCCCCCCCCAATGTTCAGCACCTGCCCTCTGTGTCCCTATCCCTCCCCACATCCATCATCTTTTCTTTGTGTCCCCATCTCTGTGAAAACTGCAGAAAATAATGTTTTCAAGGTTAAAACTGAGTCTCAAGTTTTGGGAGTCATACTTGACTCTTCATTATCTTATCATTCACAAGTGAATCTTTTATGGAAGAAAATGTTCTTGAAACTGAGACATCTAACTAAGATTAATACGTGCATTCTTTACCAAAGAAAATTTGCTTGTGTGGCTCACATGATAATACTCAAATCCAAACAAGCAGCGTGGTGTTGTCTATATCAAAACAAGGACATCAAAGCAGTGCAACTTAGTCCAGAAAAAAGGAAAAGAGAGGGAAAAGTCTCAACAAGTGCTGCAATATTGAATATTGTTCATTAATTGCATGCACAACAAGTCATCATAGACTGAAACCCCCCAAAAAATAAGTCTATTTTTATTTTCTTATATTTATAAATGCTTATATTCACACATAGTTCCAGCTCTAAAAAGTCAAACAAAACCACAAAATAACTTATCTTTTAACAAATCTGTCCTGCGTATAGACTCCGACGGTCCCGTTTCGTATTTCTTCCTCAGGGAACCCAGACGCGGACTTGTGCAAAAATTAAGTGACTCTGGAAAAAAATAAATGTCAACAGTAAGACAACTGGACAAAAATAATAATTAAAACAACTGCAATATAGACAGCATGTCTTCATACAAAAAAACGCTGGACTGGACGCTGAATCAGCTGACATCTAACTCGTTGAAACAGCCCAGCTTTAAAAATAAACAACCCAATAGGAGGCTACCACATCAAAAAACGTCACCAACGTGATGACGTCAGCCTACAAGATTGACACACAGCTGATGTTGAAAAAAGCTCTGTATCGGAGCAGCTGCTCAAAGAAAAGCTGCCCACTGAATCGTAGTATTTAAACCCAGAGGTTCCAGGGATTGCAGTCTGTGGATCCAGCGTTGCTCGATCTGCAGAAGTCTCTTGCTGCGATCCCCGCCCCTGATGTGTAACTTAACACTATCAATGACCCAGCATTTAAACTGTTCAAAAGAATGTTGTGCTGCTCTGCAGTGAGATACCATAGGAGCTCCCAACTTCTGTAGTGAAATGCAGGATTTGTGCTCACTGAGTCTTCGATTAAGACATCGATCAGTTTTGCCAATGTATAATTTATCACAAGGGCATTGCAAAACGTAGATCACATGATCAGACCTACAGTTAGTGTCAAATTTTAACTTATATATTTTGCCATCAATCGGATTGCAAAAACTGCTGCAAGAAATCATCATACTACAGAAATTACAATGACCACACGGTTGATGATGACCATCGTTAGTGGTAGTTCTGGATAAAACATCCGCAGGACACAACAACTCCTTCAAGTTACGTTCTTTCGAAAAAGCAATTTGTAAATCCACATTTTTAAAGATGTCATGAGATTGAATAATATCCCAATTGCTGCGGATAATGTTGGCCACCTCTTCCCCACCCTGCTGATATCGTAAAACAAAAGTTTCTTTTCGATGAGTATCTTTAACATCGGAACCTATATTATTCCTCAACAGTAAATCTCTATTGTTGTACTTAGCCCTAGTATAGGATTTTTTTCAAAACAGGAACAGGATATCCTCTTTGATGTAACGAACTGGCTAAACTCTTAGCTTGTTGCTTGAAATCATCCTTATCACTGCAGATTCTCCTATAATGCAAAAAATTGCGAAAAAGGAAGGCTATTTTTGAGGGAACTGGGATGACAACTTTTGTATTGCAAAATGGTATTGCGATCGGTTGGTTTCTTAAAGGTCTTAGTACGAAAAAAGCTCTCAGTCAATTCAATAGTAACATCCAGAAAATGAATGCAAGTAAAAGAACGTTCGCAAGTGAACTGGAGAGCAGTATTCAAAGAATTTAACCAATTAACAAAATTATCTAATGTAGACCGATCGCCATTCCACAATAAAAAAATATCGTCAATGAAGCGCTTCCATAATATTATGGAGCCCTTCCAATGTTGATCTTTCAACCACTTAGACTCAAACATAGCCACGTACAAATTAGCCACAGAAGGGGCAAAAGAAGCCCCCATGGCTACTCCCGAGATTTGCTGAAAAAAATCATGTTCAAAAAGAAAAATTTTTTAGCATAAAGCAAGCTCAGTCAATTCCATCAGAAATTCTGTAGGGACATCCATAGGTCTTGCCCACGACTCCAAAGTCTTGGATACTTAGGGTTCAAAAATCTCCACTCTTTCTTAGTGATAAAACCTGATTCCAAACCTTCGGATGTTACAGATTTAATAACATCCTGTAATTCAACTGTAGGATCTACCGAAATTTTTTGATAGGTGGTAGTATCAGATAATTGCATGCGGACCTCTTCCAAATATGCCACTTTGTCTAAAACTTTGTCCCTCCCTAAAACAACACCACGCTGCTTGTTTGGATTTGATTTTCATTTTGAATGGCAGATGTGTGAGATCTGAGTGTGATTTTTTTGTTCACATGATAATACTACCTCATTTAGATTATTATAATGTTTTATACATAATTCTTAATACTCAATATCTTAAGAAACTTCAACTTATGCTGAGAACGGTGGTAAGATTGATCTTTAGGCTTAACAAATTTACCAGTGTTTCTAATTATATTGTAGGTGGTTATATATATATTTTGTAAGAGGCCAATTCCTACCTATGTACTCGCTTATGTCTAGGGGGCGTGGCCTCTGCCCAACCTTAGCTGCATGGAAAATAACGGACAGACCAATGGAATATATTAGTTTATTTATACAGCGTTATATACAAAAATATAGAAAACTCTTATCAGCTTATAGCATCAGCAATTCCTGATTGCATGTACAATGATACCAAAATATAGAGAATAACTACGATTATCCTATGGGCTAAAATCTGTAATGACAGATAAACACAATACCAAGATCCTAATGATTACCACACAAATCTTATACTAGGCTAACAGCAACTAGAGATCATAAATCCTGACGTCACACATCTGATGGGTCCGAGCACAGACTAATTATCTAACCCAGCCTGAAGGAAGTAAACTATGATCTCACCGTCCCGGTCACCAGATCAGATTCCTTCCGATACCTCAGCCGAATGTCTCAGCGAGGTCCCACAAGCTCAGGTGATGCACTTGTCTTGATCAGCCACAGATGATACAGACTCAGTATAGATCCTGTAGACAGCTGTAATCTGGGGAAAAGCTTTGCCAGGTATTATCAGTAAGTCTCTCAGGTAAATCAGGTGCTTGCAGAAATGCAAGTGTTCTCCTCTTCTTTTCTTCTGTTCGGTTCTTCAGCAACTAACCTGTTTCTGTTCCCGCTTCTCAGACCAATCAGTTTTCTGGGAGCCAATCAGAAATAATCCCACCATGTACTCCCAGCATCTGTATGAAGCTTCCTTTGTCCGTCTTATCTCGTAAGCTCTCTCTCTCACTCTCTCTCCCTCAGGGACATGCATTCTCCCCCGATACAAAGTGACCTTGGAGGTGGTGCAGGCTTCAGTAAATCTATTACAAGCTGAAATGCTGACTTCTGCACAGTTGGTAGTCAGACATATAGGTGAAAGGTTGCAGCGTCCATTTTGGCTGTAAAGGTGCTCTCATGTGCACCCCGGGTGGGTGAGATCACAGCAAATACTCCTACAGATTCCCCCCCTTGGAGATGGAAATTACTGCAAAGGAGTAAAGGCCTTCTCCAACCTAACTACAAAAATAAGCCAGACAGTTCAGTCAGGATTCAGGTACAAACTTCATGGTCAAAACTACAAAAAGTTTCAAAGTAAATCTCCACTAATGCAAACTAACGCTCTTCAAACAGTTCAATTAAGCAAAATAATGTTCACAAGGAAATCACACATGCTAATACAGCAAAATACTGAATAATAGAACCCGCATGTGCAGTTAGTTAAAAGTCTTAACACATGAAAATTAATCAAACAAATCATGAACCATAATCACATAGATCATGAAAATCACATCATGCAAAGCAAAGCATAAGCAAATCAGTCCTTAA
This sequence comes from Microcaecilia unicolor, assembly GCF_901765095.1. Lineage (NCBI taxonomy): Eukaryota > Metazoa > Chordata > Amphibia > Gymnophiona > Siphonopidae > Microcaecilia > Microcaecilia unicolor. The sequence goes on from NC_044031.1 coordinate 322,477,820, forward strand.
TATGATAGTAGACTAAAACTGTTGCATCGTGGAGAATTACTCATGGGTGACCTCCACAAAGTCTAACAAAGTCAATGATATGAGAGTCTTTAGACTGTAAAACGACATAATGTCCAAACCATAGTCAATAGGGTGGACCGTGATGAATAATGAGGTGTGAATGGACAACTTCTCACATCAAGAAGACATCAAACAGGAACAAAATGGTCCACGTAATGGTGATGATGAAGAAAGTCTTCAAACATAAGCATTGGACACAGTTCAAAAAGAAAGTCAATGAAATGTCCCAAAAACAAACAAACACACATCCAAACTTCACTGTCAGGAACACTGGATCGGTTGAAATAAAAATAAAATCAAACAATTCCCCCCAACACGAAGAATGATTCTTGGCCAAAGAAAAACTCCAACAGTCATGCCTAAACAATGGAAATCATGAGGAACAAGGGGAAGGGATGTTGAAAACCACCAATGGATTAGGAAGCAGGGCGTCAGGAACATCTTGAAGAACGACATCAGGAACGGAAACAGAATCAATCTGTTAGGCAACTGCACCGGATCTTCAAGGTTTTGTTTTTTTTTTTCTTTGTAGCTGAAAAACAAAAGAAGACGAAGCTATTCTGCTTCATGGTTAGTTTGTGTCATTTCAATAATGCATGTATCTGGAACCAAATGACTGGGGTGACATGGTCTCAACTGATTGATGTGGACCCACTTAAGGTTATCTTCACCTTGAGAATTTTTTCTGAGGCGAATTTGGTAAGCCACAGGTGAAGCTTTTTCCACTATTGGGAATGGACCACGCCAACTAGGCAGAAACTTCCTTTCTTTAACCTGGTTTCTGGCAAAATTGAAGTAGAATACCTTGTCGCCAATTTGGTATTCTTTAGAGGTAGTCCCTTGATCATAATAGGCTTTTCTACCTCTAGCGCTACTTTCCAAATTTTTCTGAGCAAAGGCAAAGGCACTTTGCAAATGCTTACGCAAATGGGTGACATATTCATGAGTGGCGGTAGCACTGGACAAGTTCACATCATTAGTCCTGTACAACAAATGAATTGGTAATGTCATTTCCCTACCTGTCATCATCTCAAAAGGAGACACTCCGGTGGAACGGTGGGGTGTGGAACGAATCGCCATAAGGACCAATGGTAAGACAATGTCCCAATTCTTACCTGAGGATGACACATACTTCTTCAGAATGGTCACGATGGTGCGATTAGCTCTTTCCACCTGTCCCGAAGATTGAGGTCGGTAAGCTATGTGCAACTTACTCTTTACTCCAAGCATCTTCCACATATGTTGAATCACCTCCGCCGTGAACTGAGAACCTTGGTCTGAATCCACTCGCATAGGCAAACCCCACCGGCTGAACACATGATTCAGTAGTAAGGTAGCCGTGGTTTCTGCCGTGCAGTTGGGTGCAGGCAGACACTCCAACCACTTGGTGAACAAGCAGGTGACCGTGAGCAAGTACTTGTTACCACGAGTGGATCGAACTACAGGACCAACCCAATCAATCTGGATATCCGACCAGGGCATGGCGATACCCTTCTTCCTAAGTGGTGCTCGGTGAGATGGTGAAGATGGCTGGAAACGACAACAGGTCAAACACCCTCGCGTGTACAACTGTACATCCTGTCGCATGTGAGGCCAATAAGCTACTTGCTTTAGGGTCTCATAGGTGATATTCTCCCCCTCGATGTCCAGCACATGGTTCGTCATGGGCATGCTGCAACATAATGCCTCGATATTCTTTAGGCACCACCCATTGCTCAATGCCATGCTTACTCGTCCGAATAAGCAGGTCCTTGTGAAGTTTGAACTTCTCTCGGGAGGTGTAGAGTATCCTCATTTCCTCATCTTGCTTGTGTTCGTCCGTCAGGGAACAGTCTTGCGGATTCCATATGTACTCATAAAATCTACCGATCACCGGGTCGGTTTTCTGTGCCATGACAAGATCAAAGGATGGGACTTCCCTGCACCACTGGACCACCGGCGTGTCGTTGGACTGCTTCGCCTGTCGTCGGGTGACCGCATGGACAGCCGCAGTCTCCACATCTGGGGGTCGCCATAATTCTCCTGTAAGCGCACCCTCCTTGGCCAGGTGATCGGCCAAGTCGTTTCCCAGCTTGTCGGGACTGTCAACTTTTGCATGACCCTTGACCTTCTTCCAATAGATGGTCATGTCATGGTCCTTTACCAGTTGATCCAAAATCCGGATCAAGTTTCCATGATGTACTGGTTTTCCTTTGGAATTTAACATATTTTTCTGCTTCCAGATGGGTAAATGGGACACAAAATTCTGTCTCACATAGTCCGAATCCGTACATATGACCAACTGTCGGACTCCTTTCTGAATTGCAGACTGTACCGCCACCAGAGCTGCCACAATCTCAGCGTACTGATTAGTTCGCGAGCCCAAGCTGTGCTTCAGGGTCTCTTCAAGATTGGTTGGATCCCATACCACTCCTACTCCTGCAACCAATTCCTTGACTGTATCACGACGGTAAGCACAACCATCTACATAGACCTTAGGCATGGTAGCACAAGTCTGTTCATCATACAGATGGTGTCGATGAGGTTCTTTCTCTAGCGGGGGAACATCTGCTTCGGGAATACCTGCAATGGAATCCTGTTCTGCACAATCGTGTAGGTCAGCCATACCTTGGGCTACTGCGTTACGATGTTTCTGAGCATACCTTACCTCCAGAGGCCAGCCTTGAAGAGCCAATGTCCAGGAGACTATTTTGCTGTTTGACACTCGACCGGTCTTAATTCGGTCACTACCCAAGAAACTGATGGGCTGGTGGCAAGTCTCCACAATTAGCTTCTCACCTTGGATGTAACTTCTGAAGTGTTGCAAAGCCCAAACGGTAGACAGGAGTGCTTTCTCACAGTCGGAATACTTCCTCTCCACATCCGTTAGTCCTTTACTGGCATACGCCACTACCCTCTTATCCGTGTCATACTTCTGATATAAGACAGCACTCATAGAGTGTTGGGAATATCCCAAGTCCACGTAGAACTCACGACCTCCCTCGGGGTATGCGAGGCATGGGAAGCAGCTAAGCTTGTCTTTCAGCTCCTGCATAGCAGATTTCTGTTCTGGCCCCCAGACCCAAGGTGTATCTTTCTTCAACAACTTGACCAACGGTCGGGTGATCTCCGCATACTCATCTATGAACTGTCTGGAGTAGTTGCAAATTCCTAGAAAGGAACGAAGTTCAGTGATATTGGTGGGCTGTTTCAACTGTTGTAAAGACTGCACTCGCTTCTTCTGGGGTCGCAGACCCTCAGCAGAAATTTCATACCCTAAGTAATTCAGTGATTTCCTGCACCATTGTCCTTTGGCAAGAGTCAGTTTAGCTCCAGCATCTGCCAACTGTGTGAAGACATGCTCCATCTCCTCCAGGTGTTCCTGAAAGGTAGGACTCTTGATCAGAATGTCATCCACATAGACCACTGTTCCTCGAGCTTCAGCATCTGGTAGGGCTTTGTGTAGGAAAATGTTGAATTCAGCAGGTGAATTGAGAAACCCAAAGGGTGTCCTGTTCCACGTATACTGCTTCTTCCCAAACGTAAAAGCCAGTTTATGCTGATCGTGGGGATGGACTGGTACTGTCCAAAACCCTGATGCCAAATCCAGGCTGGTGAAATACTTAGCCCCCCTGATGGTTGCAAGGTTCTGATCCAGTGGAGCCATAGGCCACCGGGACAAGGGTACTCGCTTATTCAACTGACGGTAATCCAGAGCGATTCTCCAGCTGTTATTCTTTTTCAAGATGGGCCACAGAGGGGAGTTGTACGTGCTGTTGCATTGTCTGATGATACCCCTGGTCTCCAAAGTGTTGAGAATCTCTTGTACAGACTCATAGGACGCCAATGGAATCTTATTACTGACGCACAAAGGACAGGCTTGCTACCAGGTTCCGTAGGCACTCTGGTGACATGTAGGTTCGTAAGTCCACAGTCATACGAATCTACAGCAAAAAGGTCCTTGTAATTGTACAACAACTGAGTCAACCTCCTCTTCTCTGTGTAAGTAGTACAAGCATCAGCCTGTTCCACTTGCTCTTTCACCATAGCATCAAACTCTGAGAAAGGTTGGTTGGATGAAATTTCCACCTGTTCTTCAATGTCCTCCTGCAAGGTTGAGGTTTCCACAGAATTCACCCTTCGAGGCTTCTGAGGTACAGACATCTCCCTGGACAGAACCAAGAAGTCATCTTCCACCTGTACCTGAGCACACGTCGCATCATAGGGCCAAACAAACTCGAGAGATATGAGGCCCCTGGGAGAGGTAAACCAACTGTCAGTCGTCTCCCCCCCCTGGCAGGTGTCCCAAGAAGAAGGCAGCCTCCCAAGGATAGGCAAACTTACCTCGACATCATGGAAGGACTGGCCAACCAGAAAGCCAAAAGAATCTCCAGCAGATAGCTCAACTTCAGCAGACTGTGGATTGGTGACCAACAGGTATAAGGTGGTACCGGTGACCTCCAAACATGGCAGAACACCAATTGCCAATCCAAGGTCTCGAAAGTGGGCATGTGGGTTAAAGAACACTACATCATCCAGCAGACGTTGTCCTTGAGCGAGGCGAAGCTTGAGGGAAAAATCCCGAACTCTTCCTGGAATGGTTACATCCTTGTCACAGACTACCTCACAGACCTGGGGAATGGTCTGTCCAGACTTCAAACAAACAGCCGTAGGTTCAAGTTCCACTGGGTTGTTCTGCATTCTACTCCACAGGACAAGATTCACCAGGTCCACATAAACTCCCAGTCGTGCAAGGCAATCTGACCCCAAACATAAGGGTTC